>NW_027495874.1:0-192919 GCF_021521415.1 Bidens hawaiensis
ATACCCTTAATTACTCGTGTTGAAAACTTCTGCTGTCATTAACAATAAAATGTTCAAACTGATGAGCAAGTACAATTGAACCAACAAGTATTATAAGAGCTTTGTTCCACAACCAACTTTGTCGGTCCTTGGTTCAAAACATGTTCTCTACACTTGATCTAGTTATTGAAGTTTGCTAGCGATTATCATGGTTTGGACAATAAATCTAAGACAAACCAAGAGGTTAATCGCACTGTGTTCTTAATGTTAAAGAGACATCCATGATGTCAAGTGTTCTTTTCTTATGTGAATCAAGTGGATCTCTTAAAGATTCTCTCAACACCTAAAAATTGACAAGATGATTCTTATAAACACGATGACCTTAGGAATTATTATTATTATTATTATTAGTATGGCATTGCCTACATTTATTAAATTTGGTTTGATTACGAATCGCAACACCAAATAATATATATATATATATATTTTATTTTGTTCTAATAAAACTTTCACACAGATGCAACTTTAGTTAACACCGAGTCTATAAACCAGGGGTGTGCAAAGTTGGCTTGGTTATGGGGGTTAACCATAACGATAGAGTTTCGGGTATGGAATAGAATTTTACAAAAACACACAAATAAAAATAAAAAATCAAACTGTTGATAAAAGCCTTGTACTCTGTTGTGTTCCAATCCTCTTGATTGATCCAATTGAATTGAATTGAATTGAATTGAAATGTTTAGGGCTTCAATCAGTAGAAGACTCATCACACAGAAATCAATCACAATCAACCCTTGGCTTTCACAATCACGACGCAAACACGACCAACCAGACGCTCCAAGGTTATTCGTCGTGCAACCTCGTTTTCGACCCGACAACGTATTGAAAGTAAAGCTCGATGAAGCTCTTAATCTCGCCAATTCGCTTCAACAGCAACGAGATGGGTTTTACGCTACCCAAGAATCCCCTCCACACGTTGTTGTGCAGAACCCGGCTTATCGAATCACTCGGGCAGGTTCGGCAGTATGTTAATTTTACGGTTTGGTTTAGTTCTAGTGTCGTAACCCAATACCGACCGAATTCACTTGTTGCAATTGTTTGTTTATGTTGGTTGTGAATTTTGAAGGTCAAATGTGGACATATGAATTGAGCTGTTGATTTTGGTGATGCAGATACTTACTTTGGACCAGGGACTGTGGATATTATTAAATGCCATTTAAATGCCCAAGATTCACAAGTAAAGTGTCTGTCATATTAACACAATTATAAACCTTTGAATAAATGCAGCATTTCTTTGACAGGGTGGTGGAGTAGATGCTGTATTTGTGAACGGGATCCTAACTGGAATTCAACAGAGAAACTTAGAGGTAAATCATGCTGCCATTTCTTTTACATTAGTTACTTGCTAAATTCAAAGGACAAGTTATAACGGTGTCTCTTGCAGCCCGAGTTATTAATACCCTGCATATGTAATTGTAATCACTAGCACTTTGGTTTTTATTCACAACCGAGATTAAAGCCCCTTTAAATTTAGAAACAAATAAACTTAAAAGAGCCAAGTTTATTAGTATTTTATTTAGTATGTTTATCGGTTAAGTTAATTTGATTTAATTGCATGTTTCTGAGGCTATATGAACTGCTAGATATTAGGAGTTGGTTTTTGTGTAGGGTTTTAGTCTGCATGTTTATTAATAATCAAGAAAGAGTTGTGATCTGAGTTGGATCATAATAAGGTTTTATAGTTTAAACGTAATTGTTCTATATGTCGTAAAGTATCAATATACAAAAAAGAAAACTGGGTAGGGCGGGCCATGTTCATGGCACCTGCGAATAAGCATGTTGTGCTTGGGTTCACATGCCAGCCATGATTTTTGGGACCGTTTCGTGCTTTAGTTCATGCCAAATTTTGAGGTTTGACTCGTCAACCTAGAACACAACCAGTTAACAACCATATCAAATACCATTTTAATCTCTTCATTATATGAATTAGTTAAATGAAATTTTTTTGCTAAATTGTTATAATATGATGTCAGCGTGCATGGGGGAAAGCCGTTCTAGATCGTGTTGGTCTAATCATCGAGATATTTCATGCTCACGCTCAAACAAAAGAAGCAAAGCTACAGGTTTACGATTTAATATTCATCAAACATTCTCCTTAATGATATTTTTAAAGATTATTAGTTTTTATTATTTAACCTTAAAGGCCGAGTTAGCTGCACTTATGTACAAAAGAACCAGATTGATTCGCGTACGCGGTAGTGGCGGGCGTTTAACATTCGGTGCAGCCAGTGAAGCCGAAGTTGTTAGCGCCAAAGGGTACATATAATCATATAATGCATAATACTTTTTCAAATTAATAATGCCAAACGATTTATTTAAACTTAAAATAGTTGAAATAAATTGACAGGAGAGGTAGTGGTGGACGCGGGTTCATTAGTGGGGCTGGAGAAACTGAACTTCAACTCCAACGAAGAAGGTTTCAATCCCTAATAGATTACCGTGCTATTATTATAGTTTTTAATTATTAATGTAACAAATTAATAATGGAAATGTAATTTTAGAATCATAGAACGGAAAAATCAATTATTGTTGGAAATACAAGACGTACGTCGAACCAGAGCACTCCAACGCGCTTCACGCAAAAGGTATGGAGGTACACAGGGTCAGCAAATGCCGACAGTTGCGATTGTTGGTTACACAAACGCGGTATGTGTGTTTCACAACTACATTAATATAGTCTGTCTTAACAAATTCACCAATTAAAATATGTTAACATGCATTTTTCTAGGGGAAATCTACATTAGTTGGTGCACTTTCAGACAACAATCTCTTTTGTGATAATCGGTATGATGGTTTTTTTTTATTATTAATGTTTTTACCTTTATTTTTTTTTATGTGTAACTATGTTTTTGTCCATGTTGTTTAACATGAAATACAGGATGTTCGCAACGGTTGATACAAAAGTGCGACATGTTATTCTCCCGTCAGGGTAAATATAGATTTTAGTTTAGATTTATGTTTTTAGATAATGAGTAATTTATACTTGTTATAGGAAGAAGGTGCTTCTTAGTGACACTGTTGGGTTTATATCAGACTTACCTGTGCAGGTAATTCAGATTTTTTTTTGTTTTTAATAAAGTTAAATCGTAGCTGTTCTCTTTTATTATTATTTGACTAATAATGTTACAGTTAGTCGAAGCGTTTCATGCTACATTGGAGGAAGTTGTTGAAGCTGATCTTCTTGTGGTAAGAAATTCTTTTTAGAGTCTAAATGAGCCAAGTCAGTCATGAGCTACTAGAGATCAGTTTGCTAAAAGCTCGAATCGAGCCGGGCTTATACAAGCTCGAGCTCAAGTCTAACTATAAGCCTGTTTCATAAACGAGCCCAGGCCCAAGCTTCACTTATTGAGCCTGAGTTGGCTTGCGAGCCAAAACGAATCTATTATATATTTAACTTTTATTTGATGCGCTAAATTTATATCTATATAATATATTTTGTGTTTTGTTTTTGTGAGTCTGTCATAGAAAATGTCGCGGGCCCCAACAGTAATTAGTTGAATATTTACAATTTTAATACTTGATGCAGCATGTATTAGACTCGAGTGCACCTAACCGCGACGAACAACGAGAGTCCGTGTTGGAAGTTCTCCAACAAATTGGCGTGTCTAACGAGAAGCTTGAGAACATGATTGAAGTCGGGAACAAGGTGTTAAAACTCAAAAGTCAACTTTACCCTTCCACCCCCATAATCTTGCATATTCACATAATGTTATTTTGTAATTTTTTTTTCTTCAGATCGATCTTTACAACGATCAGACAGTTGTAATGGAAGAAGAAGACTTGGATGGTTGGCTTTTAAAGGGAGATGAGGTGAAGTGGGATGATGCCACTGCATCATTTGTAGGATGGAAGGCATTTGAGGAACAACCAAAAGACGCCTCTACCCTCTCGGGTGAAGTTAAAAGTGATTTGGAATCTCGACATGAGTTTAACCCGCATGTTAAAACATCGGGTATCACTAGAGTTGGCTTACAAGAGTTGTTGGAACTCATTGATAACAAGTTGAAAACCGATAATGTGGTGGAGAGAGGTGTGTTTGACCGAAAATGGCGACCGCCAAAAAAGCAGGATACAGGCATTGTAGTTGGATAGCTTTATTGTTTTTTATAAGATCATGATGAAGTCAGTAAGTGCATGTTAAGTGTTTTCTGTTGAGATATCTTGACTTGTTTTACTTCTATACCACAAGACAATTTTTAAAATCTTGTTAAATGAAGTTCCCACATTTTACATGAAAGCACTTTGAAAAATTAACAACAAACGTACCCAGTAAATTCCACAAATAGCAAAAGCTATTGGTAGGGTCTGAGGAGGGTGTGATGTAGGCATACCTTGCCTCTATCTATAAGGATAGAGAGGCTGCTTCCCAAAAAGACCCTTAGCTCCAAAGCATGTACTATATAAGCACACATGTACCAGTAACAAAACTTACAATGATACAGTGTCACAATCAAATACCAGCACATGTGAGATCATAGAATCCCAATAGATATACCAACAAAAAACAAATACAGGCAAAATCTGCCTAAAATGTATAAGAGTGTAAAGCTAAACTAAGATACAAATATGATATTCTCTAAAAGTCCTTAACCTTAATCATACGTCTTCATGAACACCTATCATGGACCATGTCCTCAGAGAGGTGTAACTCTAGTAAATCCTGCTTAATCCGCTCCTCCTAAGTCAATTTGGGTCAGCCTCTACTCCTTCCTTCTACATTAATGGTTTCCACTGCCCTAACCGGTGATGTTACTTATCTTCTCTTCACATGTCCATACCATCTCAATCTCCCCTCCTTTATTTTTTCACATATACTAGCAATTCCTAGTCGTTCCCTAAAAACCTCATTTCTTATTCTGTCCAACCTTGTGTGCCCACACATCCACCTCAGCATCCTCATCTCCGCCACATTCATCTTATGTGCTTGTGTTTTCTTGACGACCCAACAATCTGTTCCATATAATAAAGCCGGTCTAACAGCAATCCTATAAAATATCCCTTTTAGTTTAGTTGGGAACCTCCTATCACACAAAATCCCCGTAGCTGCTCTCCACCTACACCAACCCGCTTGAATGCGGTGTGTTACGTCACTATCCATCTCCCCATTACTTTGTACAAAGGATCCTAGATATTTGAACTTAGTAGCTTGGGGAACCACTTCACCTCCAATGGTGATCTGAGAGTCCCTGACGTCTCCGGCTCCAGCCCCACTGAAATCACAATGTAGATATTCGGTCTTCGAGCGACTAATCCTTAGTCCTTTGTCCTCTAGCGCTACACACCATTCTTCTAACCTTGCATTGAGGCTATGTTTAGTTTCAGCAACTAACACAATGTCATCTGCAAAAAGCATACACCATGGGACCGTCTCTTGAATCGACTTTGACAACTCATCCATGACGATCGCAAATAGAAAAGGGCTCAACGCTGACCTTTGGTGGAGTCCTACTTCCACAGGGAAGAAATCAGTATCCCCTACAGGCGCCCTCACAGTAGTTTTTGTCTGATCATACATATCTCTGATTATGTCTATGTACCTCCCATGGACCCTTCTACTTTCTAAACTATCCCAGATCAGTCTACGAGGCACATTATCATATGCCTTTTCAAGATCAATGAAGATTATATGTAGATCCCGCTTCTTCTCCCTATACTTTTCCATCAATCTCCTTAAGATGTGGATTGCTTCTGTAGTTTATCTCCAGGGCATAAAGCCAAATTGGTTTACCGTAACTTGGGTTTCTCTTCTAATTCTTGTCTTGATTACTCTTTTCCATAATTTCATAGTATGACTTAGCAACTTAATCCCTCTATAGTTCCCACAACATTGGGCGTCTCCTTTGTTCTTGTATATTGGCACTATGAAACTACTTCTCCACTGATCTGGCATTTTTCTTGATTTGAAGATAAGGTTGAACAGAGTAGTTAGCCACTGGACTTCTTCATCTCCCAAACATTTCCACGCCTCAATCGGTACATTGTCTATACCCACTGCCTTAGACCTTCCCATCTTCCTAAGAGCTGTGCTCACTTCACCCTGTGTGATACTTCGACAGTAACAATTATTCTGTTGTATCCCTTGAGTAGTGTTGTTGATGTTTCGTTGTTGATAAGTTCTCTCTCCGTTGAACAG
Organism: Bidens hawaiensis; assembly: GCF_021521415.1. Taxonomy (NCBI): domain Eukaryota; kingdom Viridiplantae; phylum Streptophyta; class Magnoliopsida; order Asterales; family Asteraceae; genus Bidens; species Bidens hawaiensis. Next base: position 6,173 of record NW_027495874.1, read on the forward strand.
ATTGTGGAAATAGGTTTGCCATCTCAACTTAATGTCGGTATCCTTGTGTAGAACTCGTCCATCCTCTCCTTTTATAAATTTCACCATTCCTAGGTCATGTCTCTTACGCTCCCTGGCTTTGGCAATCTTAAACATAGCATGTTCCCCCTCCTTTATTTCTAAACTTTCATACATTCTTTTATAGGCCGTGTTCTTTGCTTCCGTTACCGCCTTCTTTGCCTCCCTTTTGGCCTTTTTGTATCTCTCCCTCAATCGTGGTCTCTCTTCCTCCTCTGTGCACCTCAGGAGATCTCTAAAACATTCTTGCTTATCCCTTATTTTAGTCTGCACCTCCTCACTCCACCACCAGGACTCCTTATGCCCGCTTGACCTACCAGTCGTAACCCCTAAGGTCACTTTCGCTACTTGAGTAATGGTAGTCGCCATAGCTTCCTACATCTGGTTTGCATCATCCCCTAGATGATTCGGTGTTACTGAAACGAACTTATCTTTGAACTCTTCAATTTTTACACCCTTTAAATTCCCCCATCGGATTCTAGGTATAGGTTTCCTCTCCCCTACAACTAGTTTTTGTCTAAAAGTTATATTTGCCACCAGTAAGTGGTGTTGAGCCGCTGCCGTCTCCCGTGGTATAACCTTATAGTCCTGCCACCATCTTCAATCTTCCTGTCTTGTTAAGAGGTAGTCGATTTGTGTGTGATGTCCCCCGCTACTGAAAGTTACCAAATGAGAGTCTCTCTTCCTAAAGAACGAGTTTATAATGCTCAAGTCATGGGCCACCAAAAATTCTAGTAGATCCCTACCAGAGTCATTTCTAACCCCAAAGCCAAATCCCCCATGAACCGACTGGAAGCCATCACTCTCCTTACCAATGTGGCCATTAAAATCACCTCCTATAAAAATTTTCTCTTCTCTAGGTATGGCCCTCACTAATATGTCTAAACAATCCCAAAATTCACTCTTCTCCCGGTCCCCCAATCCAAATTGTGGTGTGCACGCGCAGACCACCGCCACTACCTCCTCACCTAAAACTAATCTTAACACCATAATTCTATCGTTGTATCTAATCACCTCCACCACATTTTTATGTACTTCCAAATCCACTAGAAATCCTACCCCATTTTTTGCTCCATCCGATCCCGAATACAATAACTTATACCCATTGCACTCATCCCCTCTTTGTCCCTTCCACCTAGTCTCTTGAAGACACGCTATCTGTACTCTACGCCTTTTAAGTGCATCTACTACCTCCAACAATTTACTATTAAGAGTACCTACATTCCAAGAGGCAATTCGCAAACTATGCCCCATTTCTTTTCTCTTGGTTGAACCTCTCGTCCTTGGACACGATCTCAAGGAAAAATTATAACTTCTGAGGTCTATGGTTGCAACTAGTCACGGGATAATTTAAAATCACACAAATATTAATAATAACAACAACAACAACAACAATAATAATAAGAATAATATTAGCAAAAATAATAATATGCTTATAGAAAAATCTACATACCACTATAACAACAACAACAATATAATTATTATTCTTATTGGTATAAATATTATTATTATTATTATTATTATTATTATTTGGGTGTTATGAAACCAGAGAGAGTGCACCTGGTTCGTCGGAAACCGAAAGCCATCGGAGTTGTCGGAAAAAAACCGTGGTTGCTGGAAAAGGTTAGGTTTGTTCCCACTTGAGACTACTCCCCAAAGCACAGCTCCTTGACCAGTGGGGGGGGGGGGGGGTTGTGGTTCGTGTGGTTCAACCTACCCGGAAAGAAAGGTTATGGTGGTTTCGGCGATTGGACGTTTACCGAAATGTTTCTTTTGGCAGGACCGGCGAAACGGAACGGAAATGTTTCATAGGGGAAAGCGGAAGAGGGGGTTTGGTGGTTTCCGCCGGCCGGCAAGTGGTGGTGGCAAGTGGTAGTTTTGTAGAGAGGGGGTAGAAGGATGGAGGTGAGAGAGAGAGAGAGAAGATGGAGAGATGGAGAGGTAGCTTACCAGCATTACCAGTGGAGCGGAGTTGCCAGCCGGCAGGGGTGGGAACGGAGACGGAGGGTGGGTGCTCCGGACGGTGATGGCGGGGTTACCGTTGATGTTCAGTAGAGAGAGAGAGAGAAGTCAGATGTTCAGTGAATTAAATGTCTAATGTTGATGGATCTTGAAATTGGAATGATCAGTTTGAAAAGTTTGTTGAAATACCTCATTTGAGTAGTTATTGGCAAGGCATCAACTTTGATCAAGTTAAATTTGGGTGGGAAACTGAGACCGGAATCCAAATTGATAATCACCGTCTAGAAATTGCAGTTTGGTTTTGGTTTCCAAACCCCTGCTAATAGCTTTGCTATTTGTGGGATTTTTAATGTAAATATATGTTATTGCGGGTTGGTTTCGGTTATGCCTTGTTTCAAAAATGAATCAAACCGAATCGTACCAAACACTTTTAAATGTTTGTTATTGGATTTTGAGCCAAAGGTTCCAAATCTTCAGTAAAGAGTGTTGAAGACTTGTATATTAACTTATATAAAAATTATGATGTGATTATATGCAATGCATATTATGCATTTGGTATTTTGGTGTAAATGTGTGAAGAAAGTTTAATTAATATATGCAAAAGAAATTGAAATAGACTTCGGATTTTGGATTAAATCATGGTTTTAAATAATCTACTGTTATAAACTAAATTAATTACCAATTGTTGGCAAATGGTGGCACTTAACTATGATAAAAAAATGATTAATACTGGAGATCACGTGTGAATTTAAATGTAATAATCACAAAGGTTTTAACGAGTTATTTGTTAATAACATACTGTAGTCATTGAAGGAATCATTAAATTTGTTTGCGAACAGAAAAGCAGTAACATATACCCCTACAATTTTGGCAATAAAAAATCAGTTTTAGTTACACATAATTTTAACGAAGCCGAAGTAATAAACGAGATTAGTTGAAAAGTAAATTGTGTCAATTGTGCATACGTTTAAGACAAGAACGATAAAGCCTGTTAATAAAAAAAGTACAATATGTGTTTTTTTAATAATTAAAATTAGTAGGCTATGCTCCATCATTTCTCTTAAGTAGTACATGAAATTTAAAACCGTTATAGAAATGAGGTATACAGTAGTTAAACGAGTATAGTAGTTAAACGAGTATGCTTGAATAAAGATTAATGCCTTTTATATGGATAACGGGCCTGCCCTGTTCTCATACTAGTCACTACTCTATTAAGCCCATTTTTCTAGCCCAATAGATAAGCAAAAAACCCGGTCCACATTTTTCCTACTTTGATTAGAAAATCATAATTCATCTTAAATATTTTTACTTTTATATGTTACTTTTTATATGTTAATAATTGACGAATTTATTTTTTTGGATTTTAACGCTTGAATTTTTCCAACGTTGTTTATACGATACTGATGGTTGGGTAAAAGTTAGTTTATTTTACATATTAATTAGTTAGTTTTAATTAAATAATCGAATGAACATTGGTACTTCAAGTATGTTTATGTGTTTTCAGGAACTTGGAAGCTATGGAGCTTAATAAGGATATTTACGGGCTTGAAATGAAGATCGAGAAGTGAGAGATATGAAGTGCACGCATCACGAGGCAGTTAAGAAAAGAAAATAATTAAATATGAAAAATTGCATCTTCGCGTGACAACTTCGCGATACGCGAAGTTGCAAGATTATTCCTGATGTGTGTCTAATAACCCTATAAATATGACCCTCACAACTAAGCTTTACGAAAATCCTAAAACCACACACAACCGGCAAGTGTACCGATCGCAAGTAGTATAGACTTAGGAAGTCCGAGTATCGAACACGTGGACACGTAAGACGCTAGCGATTTCTAACCCTAGACAAGACCTACCTTAGAATAATATTTTATTGATTTTTGATTTTTACTTACTTAACTGGACTAACTAACAAAAGTTACCTAAAATAGAAAACTTAACGGAAAACTAACTGTGTTAACTTAGGATGGAGAAAAACGTCTACCTATGTCTGAATCAAATTGTAGGCCTAACAAGCTAATGGATTGAATGACTTCAAGACACCGGTCCCTAAAGATGACACGACTAAGGATCGCTCGGGCTCACTGGATTACCTCTCGGTCTCACTCAACAAGCCTAAACTACTCAAAATCGCCTAAAACGACCAAACCGGGAAATAACTGCTAACGTGTTCTAATGAAGGATCACCTCTCGGTCTCACCAACACTCGAACCTAATGGCAATGAATACTACACAACCAAGGATAGAGGAACAATTCAACTTAAACCAAAATAGATCAACTAGTCGCTCAAAACACCTAAACCTGACAAGAAACGAACTCGCTCTCGCGCAATTCTTATTCTAGCATGCAAAGGTAATGAGACGACCCTACTTCTTATCACCTCTCGGTCTCAAAGAAGGTGTCTAACCGCTGTACTTAATCCAATAAATCATGCAACAAAACTCTACGGTGGTACCTACCGCAAACAAACCCTAAACACAAAGTCTAGAATCAAACAATGCACCAATCAATCAATACAAAACTAATCAATCAACACACGGGGTTTATGCAATGAATCACTAAAATTTCCAACCACTAAACCCAACCTATTTCATGTCTAAATCAAACTTTACATCAACAAATTAAGTCTATCAATCAAACAATCCATAAAACCTATCAAACACTAACAAGAATCATCATTCCTAGGTAGAACTAACAAGTTTAGCCGAGAATCATTTTTGGACAGCAGCAAACAATTAATAAACACATCATTAATCCCATACCAAACATCTTAACAATCATCCAATGATCAACAATAATCAATAACAATTCAATCTCTCAATCAATTGCAAAATAAATCAACAATTAAACAAGAAAATCAAAGTGTATGAACAATGAAAAAAGATGAAAGGATATGGATGTTTCCGGGGCTGCTCTTGCTGTCAAAAACGATGGGGATTCAATCCCGAGGCTTGGTTCTTGTGTCTTCTTCCTTCCCTAGCCGCCACAAGCTCCAACCCTAAGCCGAAAAAAGATTTTTCTCCTTCCCCTTGCTGCTGTTCCTGCGATCGCAGCCTCCTGCTGGCCTAGGGTTTTTTATTTTTTTGTATGTTATAATATAATATGGTCTTGGGCCTCCATGATGCATACGGGTCGGGCCTTGAGCTTTGTCTTGAACTTGTATGCGTAAAAAGGCTCGTAAAATGCTCGAAAAGTCCCGGTTTTCTTCTTTCTTTCACCCAAAACCTACAAGATTAATAAATGTATGTAAAACCTATCTAAAACGAGTTAAAACATATAAAATATAATATAATACGTAGATAAAACGTGCGGAAAATACGAGTGTTTTACAACACATCAATTCCCCTAACTATTTTTTCCTTCGCGATACGTGAAGGAGCTTGCCTGTCATCTTCGCGATACGCGAAGATGCTCAAAGTTGGCAAAAATTAGGGTTTGCCTTATATAAACCCCTTAACCTCCCCATTCGGATTTTTACAACTTCTAGAGGCAAAAGAGGCTGTCTTGGGCGACTTTCTACCATTCCAAGGCTTCCGGTTCATTTCGGGTATGCATGTTCATCAAGATAAGTGAAATAATCGATATGTCTATGCTTGGCTAAGTTTTCGTGTTCATTCTAAGGTAGGTTTTGTGTATTTTAACTTCTGACCAGATTCATATGCTTAATGTTTATGAGCTTGATTGAGTTATTACTTTGGTCTTGCTTAATTTTTGATTGATTATTTAAACAATTTGTGTTTGAGATTATTAATTAATACATTATTTGTTTGGTTGTGTTCATCAACATTTAGGGTTTAAGCTCTTGTGTCATTGACTAGTTATCATCAAATATTGTCTCTTAATTGGTTTTAACAAACATAAGTTGGTAATTAGGTAAACCGAGTTCAATTGTGTCATCAATTCGGTTAGGGCATCGTTTGACATGACAATCCAACTACTAGGTTTAGTAATTACTGCGTAATCAAGATAATTGAATCTGGGATTAAGTTGAATGTCACATTAACCGAACCTAGAATGAATACTTTTCACTAATATTATTTACAAATCGTTTTTAAGTAATTGTTAGTTTTAATTAATCTTTTTCTAAAAACTGCTTGACATCGTCTGTCCGACTTAGTTAATAATTAAATTAGTAGTATTAAAATTAGCACTTTCCTATGAGTCCCTGTGCAGACGACCTTACTTACCCGTACTAGTTATAGGTATTTAAGTCTTTAATTAATTGTTTTTTAGTAGACCGCGACAACCTACGTCAAAATGGCGCCGTTGCTGGGGACTCAACGCGCTTAGTGTTAGTTTAGTTTGGTTTAAATTAGCATAATTTAGTTAAATTTAGTTTAATTTTAGTTTAATTTATGTTCTTCGTTGATTTTACGCGAGGTGTGCTTGTTTGGTGTGTGCAATTAATCTTTCAGGTTGATGCATACGAGATTTGCTCGAGACAAGAAGATGTTGCAGTTTGATCCTGATATTGAGAAAGCCGCGAGAAGAAACCGAGCAAAACAGAAAAGAGGTGAAACTTCGAGGCCGAAAGAGGAAGAGATGAATCATCAGGAAGAAAACCCATACCCAATGCCACCGGTGCTTCAACCCTACAATATTAACCCACCACCACACCAAGAACAACCCATCCCACAACACATTCCACAAAACATTCCACAAAACCCTCCATTCCGTGACTTACCACCATTTAACCCACCAAACCCGCCACTCAATCAAAATGTTAACCAGAATCAAAACCGTAGAGCTCAGAGATAGTATCAGATGAGAGATGATCGGTCCGCGAGATTTGAGGATGAGGAAGAGAAGGAGGATGCTCAAGGGGGTCGGTATTATAGAAGACATCAACAACCCCCTCGAAACCAAACACCCGAACCTGTTCAGCCACCGAGAAACCGTCGAGCCCAAAGAAGATAAGAGATTCCCGAGCCACAGTTTCCCGAGTACAAATTTGACGATGGGGTCCCGAGGGCATTTGTTCCACCACCCGTTCGGGGGGTTCAAAGCCACTTCATTCCACAAGTGGCCACGAACCCGCTTCCCATTTTGATCCCGGTCCGAGAAGGAAGAACGTTTTCAGTAAGGCAAAGTAAGCTGACCGGGATGCCTACTTTTTATGGGAAAGCATCTGAAGAGCCATACCTACACTGGAGCGAGTTCAATGCAATTTGTGCCACTATCTCGAGTCAAGGGTTCACTGCTGATGAAGTAAAGCTAGTGGTTTTTCATTTCAGTCTTAAAGATCTAGCGAAGCAGTGGTTCTTATCTCTACCGTCAGCGAGCTTTTACATGTGGCAAGATCTGGCTCAGCAGTTTTTGGATGAGTACTACAGACCACAAAGAACATCCGAGGCCCGAACCTCCATAAAAAACTTTCGGCAATGGTCGGGTGAGACTTTTCACGAAGCTTTTACGAGATTTAAGAGGTTATTGAGAACTTGTCCACATCATGGAATTGCATTATGGGAGTTGATCAAAGCGTTTCATGACGGGTTATTGAGTGACGATGTGCGTGATCTTAAGTCGACCACAAATGCGTTGTTTTTGGCTAATGATGAGAATGAAGATTGGCAACACTTAGAGAGGCATGCAATGAACTCGAAGAGGCAAGCTCAGTCAAATCGCATGGTAAAATGGGCGGTTGTGAAAGCCATGGATAGTGGTGAGTCGGATGATCGTATAGCTAGTTTGGAGAGAAAATTGAATCAATTGATGGGTGTTGAAGTGAAAGAGAAAGGTAAGTCAGGAAAGACGTATCCAGTTTGTGAGGGTTGTGGTGGAATAGGCCATGTAGTGGCTACTTGTGGGGTTGTGTTGGAAGACGAAGAAGAAGAGGAAGAAGAGGGGGTGAACTTTGTTCATTGTGAGAAGAGGTACAATAATAATATGAATTCAAACACCTATCACCCGGGCCTCCGAAACCACCCCAATTTCAGCTATGGAAACCCGAACACGCAGCAAAACCCGAATTTTCAAGGGAATTCCCAAAAAGCAGGTTATCAGTCAAATCAGCGTCAATATGGAAACGAGAGGGGTAGCGGTCAAAGCGGGTATAATCAAAGAGAATCGGGGGGGGGGGGGGGGGTTACAACAAGAGTTATCAGAAGAGCTATCAGCAGGGTCAGCAAAATCAGGGGCAGCACAAGGTCAAGGAAGTTCTTCGGATAACAAGGAGGAGTCGATTAAGGACGTGATGGATTTTCTGAAGCAGATGAAGACAGACCAGGAGGCTAAGAATAAAAGCGTGAATCAGAGATTAGAGCTCCAAGAGAAGGCTAATGTTGCGGGAGATAAACAGGTGAGCCAGCTAGCAGAAGAAGTGGCTAGTTTGAAGAGAAATCCATCTAAGCTACCAAGTGACACATTGAAGAATCCGAGTCATCAGAGTAGCAGCTCTTCGAATGGTAAGAATGCCGATGTCAGCCAGGTAAGTCTCCTTAGGAACGGTAAGATATATAATAATGGGGTAACTCCACCACCTTCCGTTGAAGGTGTGGTGGAGGAGTTGGGGGAAGATGGGAAAAGTGACGATGAGGTTGAAATTGAACCGAAAACTAAATCAAATCAATCAAATAAAAATAAAATTGAAACTAAAACTAAAACGGGAACACCAACTGCCAAGGAGACGGGTTCAATGAGTAAAAACCGTTCCGTTTCCTCGGGCATTGGTGAACCTCGAGACCTCATCGACACTTAGAAAGAGGGGCCCACAGTAGGAGGAAATGTGGGAAATATTTAAACAAGTAAAAATTAATTTACCATTCATAGATGCAATTAAACAAGTCCCTGCATATGCTAAATATTTGAAAGACTTGTGTACTCAAATACGAACTCACAAGTTGCCCAAACAAGTTGACTTAACTGCAAATGTGAGTTCGGTTTTGACGGGTATTCTCCCACCCAAGCTACAAGATCCGGAACGCCAATTATACCCATTCAAGTGGGCGATTTTAAAATGACTAGAGCGTTGCTAGATCTTGGGGCTGGGGTGAGTATTCTTCCGGGAAGCTTGTATGACCAGTACGACTTTGGTCCACTTAGAAAAGCCGACACCACCTTGGTGTTGGCCGATTTGACACTCAAGCTTCCTAGGGGAATCGTGACCGATGTGATTGTGATGATAGAAGATTTCTATTACCTGGTTGACTTCCTGGTTCTAGACTACGTGACAGTTGACCCGAAATGGAAACTGAACGTGATTCTCGGTCGGCCCTTTTTAGCCACAGCGAATGCTTTGGTTAATTGTAGAACCGGGGTAGTGGACATGGCATTTGGTAATAAGAATCTTAGGCTTAATGTGTTTTCAAACGTGTCTAACCCTCTGGTGAGTGACGAATGCTTCGCGGCTGAAGTCATTGACGGGTTGAACCCTCACAAAAGTGGGGATGAAGCCACAGAGGAGTGTGCTATTTGTTACAGGAAAGCATTTGAGCATGTCTTACAGTTACAAGAAGAGAGAGAAGTGGAATTGTATGCGAAAAGTATTAGGAAACCGCCATGGTCTCAGCAATTGGAGCGGTTTCCCGATACGATCAATTCAAAGTTAAAACCGTCATTGGAGAGTCCGCCAGCTGTTGAATTGAAGGAGCTCCCGAAACACCTGAAATACGTGTTTTAGGGAAAGGGAGAGACATTACCGGGCATCATCGCTGTGAATTTGTAAGACGAGCAAGAGAAGGAGTTGGTGGAAGTCTTGAGAGAGCTTAAGGCGGAGATTGGTTGGATGATAGCAGATTTGAGAGGGATCAGCCCATCCATTGTCATGCATAAGATCATAACCGATCCCGAGGCAAAATCCGCTCACGATGCATAAAGAAGGTTGAATCCAAACATGCGGGAAGTAGTGAAGAAGGAGGTTTTGAAGTGGTTGGACACGGGCATCATTTTTCCGATCTCAGATAGCACGTGGGTAAGTCCAACACAAACAGTTACGAAGAAGGCGGGTATTCAGATAACCCGTAATGAGAAAGGTGAGGAAATCGCCACCCGACCGGTAACCGGATGGCGGATTTGTGTTGATTATAGGAAGTTAAATGCGGCAACATCTAAAGACCATTTTCCATTGCTGTTCATTGACCAGATTATCGAGAAACTTGCAGGTCAGAAGTTTTATTGTTTTCTAGATGGCTATTCTGGGATACAATCAGATTGCTATTCATCCCGATGACCAACATAAGACCACTTTCACGTGTCCATACGGCACCTTCGCATTTAGGCGAATGCCTTTTGGTTTTTGTAATGCCCCGGCCATCTTTCAAAGGTGCATGATGAGTATCTTTTCAGATATGGTCGGGGATTCACTTGAAATTTTTATGGACAATTTTTCTATCTTTGTTTCATCTTTTGAAAAATGCTTAAACGAATTAACTAAAGTTTTAAAAAGATGTGTGAAAACAAATTTGGTCTTAAGTTCGGAAAAGAGCCACTTTATGGTTCAAGAGGGGACGGTTTTGGGACATCTCATCTCAAGTAGGGGGATTGAGGTTGACCGGGTGAAAAGCCAAGTCATATCTAATTTACCACCGCCTACTAATATAAAAGGGATAAGGGCATTTTTGGTTCATGCCGGTTTTTACCGACGGTTCATCAAGAATTTTAGTGTCATATCTAAACCGTTGTGTAATTTTTTATTAAAAGATGTACCATTTGTTTTTAACGAAGAATGTCTTAATGCATTTAATGTACTAAAAAACAAATTGGTTGAATCCCCGATCTTGTTGTCACCTGATTGGTCACTCCCATTTGAGATTATGCGTGACACAAATGACTATGCGGTTGGGGCCGAGTTGGGTCAACAGGTGGATAAGAAGCCCGTTGTCATATACTACGCAAGCAAAACCCTTTCCGATGCTCAAATTAATTATATCACTTCGGAAACGGAGTTGCTCGCGGTAGTATATGCACTGGATAAGTTTCGATCTTACATTTTGGGGAGCAAGGTTATTGTTTTTTCAGATCAAAGCGCAGTCAAGTATTTGATAGAGAAGAAGGACGCGAAGCCGCGCTTGATCAGGTGAATTTTACTGCTCCAAGAGTTTGATGTGGAGATCCGCGACAAGAAAGGAAGCGAGAACGTGGTAGCGGATCATTTATCGAGACTTGTGGGACAAGAAGAAGAGGAGAAAGACGAGAGGGCCATCAATGAATCTTTCCCGGATAAGCAATTTTTTTCTGTTTCAACTTTACCATGGTATGCTGACATTATTAATTTTCTTGTTTCAGATACAATTCCGGAGTTTTGGCCAAAGAAGAAGAAGCAGCACTTCCTCTCGCAGGTGAAGCACTATGCATGGAAAGATCCGGATTTGTTTAGAGTTTGAGCGGATCAAGTAATGAGGTGGTGCATACCGGAGGAGGAGACGCGGAGTGTTTTATATCATGCCCACTCATCACCTTGTGGAGGCCATTTCAGCGACCAGAAGACAGGACATCGAGTGCTTGCATGCGGATTCTATTGGCCTACCATATTCAAGGATGTCGCACCGTTTGTCAAGAATTGTGTTAGATGTCAACAGATGGGGGGTATTTCAAAGAGGGACGAGATGCCCATGCAACCAATCCTCGTTGTCGAAATCTTTGATGTTTGGGGGATTGATTTCATGGGCCCGTTTCCTAATTATTTCGGTAATCTTTATATCTTGGTGGCGGTCGATTATGTGTCTAAATGGGTAGAAGCAATCGCCACCAAGACGAATGACCATACCGTTGTTTGTAAGTTTGACCAGTCTAATATTTTTTCACGTTTTGGTGTTCCCGCGTTATCATTAGTGATGGGGTTTCACATTTCAAAAACTTTAATTTTGGCAAACTACTTAAACAGTATGGCGTAAACCACCGTATTGTCACTCCATATCACCCTCAAACGAGTGGGCAAGTGGAGGTTTCTAATAGGCAAATCAAAGAGATTTTACAAAAAACGGTAAGGCCCGATCGGAAGGATTGGTCAAATAAACTAAATGATGCTTTATGGGCTTACCAGACCGCTTATAAAACGCATATTGGAACCACCCCTTATCGGTTGGTTTACGGAAAAGGTTTTCATTTACCTGTCGAGCTAGCCCATCGTGCGCTAGGGCGGTTAAGAATATTAATCTAGACTATGAGTGTGCAGGTAAACAAAGGAAGTTGAACATATGCGAGTTGGAAGAGTCGAGAAATGAAGCCTATGAATGTGCATCCGCATATAAAGACAAGGTGAAGAGAGTTCACGATGCTAAGATAAGAAGAAGGACGTTCGAGGAGGGGCAACGAGTGTGGTTGTACAACTCAAGATTGAAACTTTTCACGGACAAATTGTAGAGCAAGTGGACGGGACCTTATCAAGTCAAGAGGGTTGGAAAATTTGGTGAAGTTGAGATCGAAGATTTTGATGATCATCTGAGGCAAGTGGTGAATGGTCATCGGTTGAAGCCTTATTTGGAGGATGCGGATATGAACAAAGAGATACATGAGTCGGAGGTTTACTTTTTGGCGGACGAGCCGACTTATTCGGTTGATTGAGGAACCAAGGAATGTCGAGCTGTATACATTCAATTCCGCGCTAATCGGGAGGCAACCCGGCATTTGTAAGCTGTAAAATTTTGTATATTGAGTCTAGTTAGCTAATAGTTTTCCTCAAATCATGCAGTGTAGAGTAAGGATCGAGTGTGGGGAAGCGACACGATGATTAGCGTTGGAGTGAAATTGGTAAGCACGTGCGTCGCTAGAGGGAGCCCCAGGTACGTAGGTGATTGGTACGTGGCGACCGAAGCGGGTGGAGGAGGAAATCAGCTCGAATAACACTTAAAAGATTAATATTTTAAGCAGGAACCGTTAAAAATATTTCTGAAAAAGTGCATCTTCGCGATAGTCAAACGGTCAGTAAAAGTCAACGGACAAAGGTCAACGGTCAAACTTGCATCTTCGCGTATCGCAAAGATGCAAGGCAGGCATCTTCGCGTATCGCAAGGATGCTTGAATCTAACGAAAAAAAATATTTAAAAACGGATTTCCTATCACTTTCACCATACATCTCTTATCTTTACCCTATCCACACAAACAATATCCGGCCGCCACCACCCCTGTCACCACCGTCGCCGGCCGCCACCATCATTACCATTACTCTCATTGTTTATTTTCATCATCTCTGTCAAATCCGATTGAAAGGTATGTGTTTAATTTTGTGTGCAATTGGTTTGGTTTGAGTTTGAATTGGTTATCTCAGATTGTTTGGGGTTAGGGAATGCATGTATTTTAGTGTGTTTTTGGTTGGCATTGACGGGTTCGGTTGATTTTGGGAGTAGTTGATGTCGGTTTCCGGGTTGGGTCTACCGGATTATGTGAGGTTTGGCCGGAATTTGTTGATCCTATTCATGTTTTTGAGATTGTTAGGGGCTGTGTTTTTTTGAAAGTTGGTCACCGGAATATTTTCCGGTGAGATGTCGGGTCGATGTTTTTGAAAAAGTTTAACAAAAAGTTTTGGAATAGTTCGTGTTTTGGGCCCGGTTTTTGATATATATATATATATATATATATATATGGGTTTTTGACAAAGGGAAATTTTTCGGCGAAGGGTTTGTAAAATGTTTGAAAAGTAACAAGTATATGTCAGTTTGTGAAAACGAGTGAGTGGAAGGTGTTCGTTGGTTTGTTGGGTTGATAAGTATTTAAGTGTCGGAAATGATTTTTCTTTGAAAGTGACATGTTTTTGCACGTACGATTTGAGGAGTTGTGTGTATTTTGAGTCTTTTAAGTATTGGTTGAGTTAAAAAAAAAATTTTAATTCAAAAATAATTTTTATTATGTTTTAGATTATTGAGGGCAATCGCGACCGAAAATGCTATACGATTGTCGCTCATCGTTGTTTTGACATGAACTTATTTGGTATATCTATTTGCAGATGTCGAGGAAAAGGTCCAAACAATAGCAAACGTTTGACTCTACTTCTCAGTAGTATACGCGCATGCCGATCAGATATGTAGATAACGAGATTGAGGTTTTCGGGGCCGCAGTTGAGGATATCGCCAGGGGAGATGAGGAGGACCATGTCATATTACGATTCCTCCCCGATACTCCAGAATATGAGATGTTTAGGCAGATTCGTGACATGGAGATATTCCGACATCGTACGTTTGATTGGGAGGTGTTGGAGTGTATTGGGCAGGTTCCGAGACTTAATAGTTTGTTACTGGGACGTTGGGGAGATATTCTGAGGTTTGAGCAGAAGCAGTATGTGGAGCTGATTTACGAGTTTTACTCCACTTTTAGACATAATCCGAAAGATTTTGATGAGCCATACGCGGTCAGTTTTGCATTGGGGAGAGAGTTGTTTCAGTTCACGGTGCCCTGGTTTGCTGTGATTACAAGTTTGTATGGGGAACATGAGGTCGATGGTCCCGAGTTTCGGGAAAGTAATCGGGGGTTTACTACGGGGTCTACTGCTTCTCGGCCTCACTGGATTTCGACCACCGATTTGGCTAGATTTTGCAGGACAATTGGAGATGGCGAGCATACGAGTACTGTTATCTCCTCGCAAATTCGGGATCCACTCCACAGGTATTTAAATAAGGTAATTGCTTCCACATTCGTGGGCCGAAAGTCGGGAAAGGATAATTGTAATAATATTGATTTGATGTGTTTAATGGCCACGGTTGGGGGTATGAATGTGAATCGAGCTACGTTGTTGTTAAGTCCATTTGCAAGGGGAGGTTGTAGAGCAAGTGCGGCCACGACTCAGTTGGCATTGGGACCTATGATTACTCGGATTGCATAGTCGTTGGGTGTGTTTGGACATTATCTGGTAGATTATTTTGAGGAGGGACCGGATACCTCTGTTGTGATGATGGATGCTGCTCAGAAAGCGGGCATAATGACTTATGGAGATCCACCGCGGATGGCGGATGTGAGAGCATAGGGTAGTTCGAGGGGGCATCGTGTGGAGAGGCCACCTGCCCAACCACGTCAGAGGAGACAGCCCAGTCCACCACCAGTACAACACCTGCAGCCCATGACCTTAGACTACATGTTCAAGCAACAATTACAGATAAGAGATGAATTGCATGGGTATAGGGATGAGTTCAGAGAGTACAGAGACGAATCGCGGGGTTACTTCAGGACCATGTTTGATCACTGGAACATTCCATTACCGGGTACTTTGCAGCTGCCGCCTGCTACTAGTGGTTTTGATATGGGTGGCACTGGGCATGTATATGGAGGAGGATCTGGTGGTTATGGATATGGTGAGGCTGGTAGTCATGGTGGAGATGCTGGTTATGGTGGTTATGGTCAGTATGGCACGAGTGGATTTTACGATGCATGTGTATGAGGATCAGGAGCTAGTGGAGCGGGTGATGATGATGACCAGGAGGATTCTGATGAGTAGTCGCTTTTGAAGGCTGCAGCTGTCCCGATCAATGTTTTGGGTCTTATTTTCTGGTTTCTTTTATTATGTTTTTATTATCCTATGGGTTGTACTGATATTATTATTATTATTATTCTGCTTATGGGTATGATGGGCGGTTTGGTTGGGACACTTGATGGGATTTACTCTTTTGGGTGGTTGCTTGTGTATATTATTGTTGTAGTTGAACTTTGTGGGTGTAGTTCACTATAAACCCTCACAAGACCATACTCGTCCACCGGGCTACCGGGGGGGGGGGGGTTAAAGGGCTTGTTGCATACGCTAAATGCAACCGTGATTCCTACGAAAGTAAGTTAAGTCTTTTAAACATTTTTACTCATTTAACAAATTTGGTTATGAAATTTATTAATCTCGATCGGTAATTTAAAATTAATGGTTTTGCAAACGGTTTAAAAGACCTATATTTTTAACATTTGTGAGAAGTTTGCTTTTACATGTTTGAGAGTTTGCAGGTTTTATTTTGAGAGTTGAGGAGTTAAGTTCACCGAGAGATCACCGAGGGCACGAGAGTTGCACATGAGAGTTGTATTTTTTATCAGATGATTTCGTTTTAATAATCTTCTTTGTTTTATTAGTTTTTGTGTTAAGAGAGTAATTGTATTTTTGTATATTTAATAACCACCATCACATTAGGCCCAGTTTTTTAAAATTGTCAAAGTGAATTTTAACCCTGTCCCTAATTTTAATTGCTAATTTTTAAAACATTGAGGACAATGTTTGCCTCAAGTGTGAGGATTGGGGAGAAATTTGAAAATTGTTTTCATGTTCCTTGAAATAAGATTTTTGCATAATAAATGGAAAATGATAGAAAAATCGGGGGTTATTATTCAAAATTATTATATAATAAGAGATAAATAAAACGGGAACACACTTAATTTGGGATGTATTGGTAGGCTCAGCCTTGAGAATGAAAGGATAATTTGATTGTTGACTTAATTGAACCTTAAATGCTTGACTTTTAGTGGGAAACGCCTTCAGGGTTTTGTTTGTTTAGCTAAGCCTGTGTAAGGACTGGAATGAAAGATTAGGCCATACTCAAGCCTTATTATTAGATTTGATCACCAAAAATATTTTTTAATATGAATAGTCTATAGTACAATGGTTGGATAGGCTTAACATTAGAGTATGCTAAATGACTTGTGATATAAACATAAATGAAAATACTGCGAAGTGGCTAATACTTCATAGGCGTATGGTTTTATCGCCTTAAATCCTGTATTGATGGGATGCCCCAGGGAACGGAGACCATGGGTCGGTATGCGGTTTATCATCTGGTATGCGTAAATCCTAAGTGGATTGATTCATATTAAAAAATCTTAAAAAGAGCAAACCCGCAGTTTATCTGCCAATTCATAAGTCAATAAACATGATCACAAAAAGTGCTTTAAAAGTACAAATTCACTACTTACTTGATCATCCACGGTGTTAGTCATATGAGGTCCCCGTGCTCGCGTCTCATTACCATTAAGAAACGGACCACACAGGACACGTCATATGTAAGCCCTACAGATGAATTCGTGCCTACTCACGTATGGTGATGGAATTCGGGGATATTGCTTAATAACGAGGGTATGTCATGTAGTGGGGGCTATTTACTAGCTGGTTACCTAATTGTACCTTAATCATATCTAATAGCCATTTTGGTAGACTTTAATGCTTAAGTTTAGGTTTTGGTTTCGATAAAATGTCCAAGATTGTCTTAGCTATTACATATGGGCTTGAAAAATTGTACAAATGTGCAAAATTTTGATCGTCTAATTTTAAGGTTTAAGTCAAGTTGGGGTGGTCTGGTTCGGTAAAACTATAATGAAGCATGGTAAGGCGACTTCAGGGCTTTGAGGTATGGGTTCCATTTTAATCATATGAACTAATAAAACTGTCGCACCTTATTTTTCCCGGTAAGTATTAAGGCGTGGGTCGCAATCGTGGTTTTTGTGTTCTTTGTGCCTAATTAAGATAATCTATGAAGTATTTTGAGAATGATCTCTGATTCTTATTCTATTGCAAAGTCCTTTTCAGGACGAAAAAGGATAAGTGTGGGGATGTGATGGTTGGGTAAAAGTTTGCTTATTTTACATATTAATTAGTTAGTTTTAGTTAAATAATCGAATGAACATTGGTACTTCAAGTATGTTTATGTGTTTTCAGGAACTTGGAAGCTATGGAGCTTAATAAGGATATTTACGAGCTTGGAATGAAGATCTAGAAGTGAGAGATTGGAAGTGCACGCATCACGAGGCAGTCAAGAAAAGAAAATAATTAAATCTGAAAAATTGTATCTTCGCGATACGCGAAGATGCAGGGGGGACAACTTCGCGATACGCGAAGTTGCAAGATTCTACCCCCGACTATTTTGTCATTCGCGATACGCGAAGGAGCTTTCCTGTCATCTTCGCGATATGCTAAGATGCTCAAAGTCGGCAAAAATTAGGGTTTGCCTTATATAAACCCCTTAACCTCCCCATTCGGATTTTTACAACTTCTAGAGGCAAAAGAGGCTGTGTTGGGCGACTTTCTACCATTCAAAGGCTTCCGGTTCATCTCGGGTTTGCATGTTCATCAAGATAAGTGATATAATCGATATGCCAATGCTTGGCTAAGTTTTTGTGTTCATTCTAGGGTAGGTTTTGTGTATTTTAACTTCTGACCAGATTCATATGCTTAATGTTTATGAGCTTGATTGAGTTATTGCTTAATTTTTTATTGATTATTTAAACAATTTGTGTTTGGGATTATTAATTAATACATTATTTGTTTGGTTGTGTTCATCAACATTTAGGGTTTAAGCTCTTGTGTCATTGACTAGTTATCATCAAATATTGTCTCTTAATTGGTTTTTAATAAACATAAGTTGGT
The DNA here is from genome assembly GCF_021521415.1 of Bidens hawaiensis. NCBI lineage: Eukaryota > Viridiplantae > Streptophyta > Magnoliopsida > Asterales > Asteraceae > Bidens > Bidens hawaiensis. The sequence goes on from NW_027495874.1 coordinate 24,450, forward strand.
AATTAGGTAAACCGAGTTCAATTGTGTCATCAATTCGGTTAGGGTATCGTTTGACATCACACTCCAACTACTAGGTTTAGTAATTACTGCGTAATCAAGATAATTGAATCTGGGATTAAGTTGAATGTCACATTAACCGAACCTAGAATGAATACTTTTCATTAATATTATTTACAAATCGTTTTAAGTAATTGTTAGTTTTAATTAATCCTTTTTCTAAAAACTGCTTGGCATTGTCTGTCCGACTTAGTTAATAATTAACTTGGTAGTATTAAAATTAACACTTTACTTGAGTCCCTGTGGAGACGACCTTACTTACCCGTACTAGTTATAAGTATTTAAGTCTTTAATTAATTATTTTTGAGTTGACCGCGACAACCTACGTCAGATACCGTAATGAACATAACCGAAACCGTCCTAATTCGCGTAGACTTACCGCCGCAACACCGGGGACCTACAACTAGGGGTGTCAATTCCTGACACGACCCAAAACCCGACACGAAAAAATATAGGTTTTTGGTCGGCTGACACGATCCGTTTTCTTAAACAGGTCAACCTTAACCCGACACGTTTAAAAAACGGGTCAACCCGAACCCGACCCGTTAAAAAGTGAGTTGACCTGTTAACCCGTTTAAGAATTTTAGAGAAGTTAATATTTTGATTTTAGAGATAATAAATTTTAAAATTTGAAGTTAAATACTTAGATTTTTAATTTTTCATATATCAATTAACTTTTAAAAGTAAAACTAATTTCTTTTTATACTACTTTATCTACTTTATACTTCCAATATTTATATTTTATTAGTTCAAACCGTTCATTCTCTGGTTATTTCTATTTGTTTATTCTTATCTTGAGCTAAATATGTGAATAAATTTTTTAATTGGGAATGAGAGGTAAATACACAAAAACAATTAGATCTATCACAAACTATTAATAACTTTTAAACGAATAAGAGTAATTAATTATTTAATTTATTACTAAGTCAATAGGTATTGTTCATATTCGTATATGGAAGTAAAATGGGTTGACCCGAAATACAACCCGAACACGACACGAATTTAAATGGTCGACATGACCCGACACGAATAAATATATGGGTTGGGTTTGGGTTGAAGAATCTCAACACGCTAACCCGCTAACCCGAACCCATTAACCTGTTAACCCGTCAACCCAACACGATTGACACCCCTACCTACAACGCCCGGGTTCTACTGACCCAATAAATTTCGCTTTAAATGTTTTATTTGCTAATGTATTTGTTTATTTATATGTTAATTTGACGATTTTTTAACGTTATAACGCTTGGGCTTTACCAACGTTGCTTATACCGTAGTGAACGTAATCGATATTGATCGAATTCGTGTTGACTTGCCGTCGTAACGCTCGGTTTTTACCCCCATGGTTTTACCAACGTTCGAGTTTCAATGCTCGGGTTTTACCACCGTTTGGGTTTAGCAACTGAACAAATGTTCTTTTAAACACTTTAAATTTTTATGTGTTAATCAACCGAACACACATTATTGCACAACTGCAACGTGAGTACATAAACAAATCCGACTTACTCGGCGCATTATGCGATCTGCACGACGCAACGCGCTGGGTAAAACACTAGTTTTAACTAAAGCATAATTTATTTGTTGCATAAAACATTTACTTATAAAACCTCGCCGAGAAAGAAATTATGATTTAACGAAGTTGTGATTGAACAGATTCTTAATTTGTTACCAGATAGACTATATTCATACATTAATGCATACTAAGTTATATTTTAACTACTTACCTTTTAAATTAAGTTCAAACATCAACTGTTTATACACTTAAAAATACAACCAATCGATCACAAAATCAATAAATCATCCATTATATGTAATAATGAATAACTGATTTCAAAGATTTAAGAGCCAAAGTTCTCACTAGAAAAAACCTCTTTATTAACCATCCATTCGGATAAAGTTATGATTTGCCTATATCGTACTCTCTCCAGATTTTATTTATAGTTTTGTTATGGGTGAGTTTTATCTAGGGGTGCAAATGAGCCGAGCTGCTCGCGAGCTACTCGAGCTCGACTCGTTAAAAAGCTCGATCGAGCCGAGCTTAATCGAGCCCGAGCCTTAAAAATAAGCTCATTTAATAAACGAGTCCGAGCCCGAGCTTCACTTATCGAGCTCGAGCCGGCTCACGAGCCTAAACGAGCCTGTCATATATATAATTTTTTAAAAATATATATATAATAGTTATTAATTAATATATGTAATGTTATGAAAAAATAAATAAAAATAACTAAATAATATATATTATTTTATACATAAAATTATAATAGAAAAAAATATATAAAAATAATTATAATTATATAAAAAATAATTGATAAATAGTAAACGAGCCGAGCCCGAGCCGAGCTTGAGCTTCAAAATCTGCTCACGAACCGAGCTCGAGCTTTGAAAATAGAGCTCGAAACGAGCCGAGCTCGAGCTCTGTATAAGTTAAACGAGCCGAGCTCGAGCCTAGTCGAGCTCGGGCTCGGCTTGGCTCGTTTGCACCCCTAGTTTTATCGAGTATGATTGTTATCGTTGTAGTTAGAATAACTACATTAAGTTGTCGTCTTAACCAAAGAATCAGCTAAAAGTACTTCTACTCTTGAATTCGAAATACTCCACAGACCTTACAAATTAATAGTTTTGCTATAGGTGTGATTTTACTGGGTACGGCTGCTGTTGTTAGAAGATCTCGTTTAAGTTGTCACCTCTACCTTGAAATTAGCTATAAATACTTCCACTCTCGAATTCGATCTGTTACTAGGATTTTGTTTACTTCTGAGGTATGAAGTTCTTTATCTGTATAATACATAAAATAGTCTCTTTCTGCTTAAAAAATAAGACAAAATAGAAAGACCCTAGTAACCAAAATTCCACACAAGGGTGACATGTTTCCAAACTCATAACCTGTACCAACAAAAAAATTTAGTGACAAATTTGGAAGCTGGAAACATGTAATAAGCTTAATTGTTTTAACTAGAGACAACCTTCAAAATTGCCCCCTCGACATAATGACTTTGTTGGCCCATAAATTAGCTGTCCATTGGGTTACTTTGGGCCCATTTTCATTCAATCCAATACATACAATTCTCAAGTGGAACATGGAAACGTGACTGGCTCGGTCCTAGTTAACTTTAATGACACAAGGTGCTTGAATGCATACAAAGATTCCAACCATTTAAAAAAAATCATTTGGACTATTAGAAGTATATGGCATGTATAACATTCACTGGAAGACCATTAGGGGTGGTGTGTTAGTGGTATATTAAGCACCTAATTTCCTTTTAGAACATATCTCATGTTATAATTTTAATATCACTTGATTCTTTGCCATAACCTATTGAAGGTCAATCACCTGCTATTCATCGGATTCAAGTATTCGATTAGACCTGATAAAATAGATATCGAGCGGTTCTTTGTGTATAAGGTATCAACTTGTAGTAAAAGAATCCCCACACACAACATCGTTTGTCGTTGGTGAACCTACTTGAAGTGGATCTTTTGTATAGATTCCTTAAATTATAGACAAACAAAAATCAAGGGACCTAAATGGATGATTGAGAGGAAACAAATGGTCAAGACTATGTCTTCTGGAGGAAGGAAACGCTAACATGGAGAGTCTTGCGCATGTCAACATTGCCAATCGATTTTTGTTTCTTGCGGTTTAAGGAAATGGCCCCTTATACATGTTTGTTTACACATAAAACTGATTTTTCTTTATTTAAAAACAGAAACATTATTTCTTTTAAGAAAATACATATACAATGGAATAAAAAAAATTAACATAGAAATACATAAGCTCATTATTGATATTCCATACATTAAATTAACTATTTTTTTTCATACTACAAGTGTATAGAAATGATGAAAAGCTCTCATAAATATTTGTATGTAAGTAGACAAGTTAAACTGAAAGAACATTACATTGTCTGGATACTAAAATGTACATGTTAGTTTCAAATATTTAATATATTACTACTGGTTTGTTAAATAAATAAAAAAGTTAATATTTGAGAATAATTTGTTTTCCTACCTAGGAAGAAAAATCAATTTATGGCGATATTATATGATCCGAATTCTATTATTTATATTTAATAGACAAAAACATACAAGAACGAGATCATGTTTCAGCCCATACGGCATTAAATGTCTGTGAGGAGAATTAGATGTTATTATTGTTGCATCCAAACGACAAAACAAAAATATATATCTGATATATATAGCTATTGTATGTACAATATATATGCAGGTTGTTATAAAAGAAAAGATTTCTTTGTAACACATCATCGTGTTAAATTCCTGCTATAATATGTTACAAACATAATATTTTAATTTAAAAGTGAATACACAATTTTAAAAATGTATACCAAATCAATATTATAAAAAAAAAAACCCTTTCTAACAAATGCTTTCACGACTCTACTTTTCATCAATAATAACTTCCTATAATTTCTATACATGGCTCTAAAATATGTATAATTTCTTTTCTTTTATTATTTTATTATTTTTATTTTTTATTTTTTACTTTTACAGGTTGAATTTGTTAAAAATGCGGATTAATTTTAGACAAATTTGTAACTAAAAGGAAGTAAAATGTGTATGAAAGACAAGAACATTCATGAAACGGGATAACATGAAATGTAAATATATATAAACAATTACGTGTGGTAGATTTTTATTTTTTCAAAGTTTCAATAACAAAATAATGTTTTAGTGACTTTTTAATCTCCAATATATATCATCAATATACTTTTGGAAGTATTTAAAGGGGTAGTGCTCTCACGACACCCTAGTAATTTTCTTGGGAAATGCTGTTGGTTTGAATCTCGTGTGTAATAAAGTATCATACTCAAGCCAGGATTTTACCATAGTAAATCTACGAACGATATGTTTTCATGGAATTGGACCAGTTATACTACTAAATCTAAAATAATGAGTGATCATGTGAGGTCAAACATGTTGGTTAAGAAAAAGTATATGCTATTTAACTAATGTTCCAACTTTATAGATCCTATTTAATTTACTAATTAGGGAATCTTTGTTGATCATATTTAAATATTGATTAATCATATACAATTAGATGTTTAGTTTAATGTAAAAATAGATTCTAAATATAAAAACTAAAATCTTAAAAACTTATTCATCATATCTAATTTACTATAAAACGATTACAATAAAGTGGCAGGCAAACGGGCAACAAGCTGCGCCGCAACCCCCTTTTGAACAGCAAAGCCAATCCTGCTAAAAAGCGAAGCTTTGGGACCTAGAAGCTGAAGAGGTTCCGTGTACGACTCGCTGAACCCTACTCAAAAATTTCACAGCCTCTGGAGCCAGAAAACCAAATGTATCAACTGATTCTAAATCAGTTGGCAAATATCAATGGGCGGAATAATTCTTTTTGTTATTTTATTTTGCAATTTATTATCAACTCACAAGGTGTTCATACGGTTGAAGCTTCGAACATTCCAAATAAAGGAAACTCATCTCGCTTGAACAATTTATAATGTATAATATGGTTTGATTCACGGTTTAAATTATTTATGATTTGGTATATGAAATGGTTGTGTAAACAACAAACACTACTAAACAAATAGGTATTCCCTATGCCCTATGGCCAGTTGTCGACGATACAATTCTGCTTGTAATCTCAGAGTGATCATCAACATAAATCCCAAATGAAATTCAAACCATTTCTAAAAGAGAGAACTCTCGTTTGCATCCTTGTGATTTCATGACGGGAGCACATTGAGTCCAAAAACGTAAAATGACCGATCAAATGGGTTGGTTTAAGTCCATCCGTCTATTGATGTTGGTTAGAGGTGCAATACATACTTTTCATCTCTATATGAAACCTTCTAATCACTTTGCATCCACCTCTCATAACTCACCAATCATTTTGCATCCCTCAACAATATATCCCTCACCACTCACCACTGGTGCTACCACTTCACACCGCCTGCCACCGTACACCACAGTCACAACTTATTCAGAGAAGAAAATTAGAGGTTTTTTAGATATCATACAGAATCACAAAAATTAGGAATCCATAGCTTCCTAAGATAGCATAAATGGGTGTTTAATGGTTTGGTTTGATTATACCACATCACAATCTCTTAAAGATTCTCTAAAATACATAACCACACATCTCGGTCATGTCTCATCCCAATTTGAACTAATGGCAAATATAGAAAACATTATTATGATACTCGAAACAAAGAGAACCCCTGAGCTCTAGTCTAAGTTCGATCTATTTATAATGTCGGATAACACTTAAATCACTTCTTATAAAAATTTTCAAGACTCCCGATGGCGTCCAACTCCACCTTTCAAGCTTATTTAACAAAATATTGCAAGGTGAGGAAAGTAAGAACTGAAGAACGCTTTGAGCCAATGGGGTCAGAGCTGCAAATTAAAGATGAAGTCTATGTGACAACAACGAATAACGATGATTATATATCATCAAATAAAATGTATTGTCGTTTTGTTTTGTTTTTCTAAACATCAAATAAAATAAACAAATCCCTTATATCACGAGATTTTGTCACTTTATATTATCGCTTTTCGTATAAAAAAATCAGCTAAAAAGTGAAGACGATCAATGTTTCAAATTTGGAAGTGATTAGTGTTTGACAAAATGGTGAAACATTGATCAAATTGTAATTTCACTTATATTTCTACTTCAATAAATCAAGTAAGAGGTTGACTTCAAACTTCAAACCAGGTGGCCGACATAAGTAAAGAAAAATGGGCCATGGAAGGGAGGAGGCAGCTGGTCGACCTTTTCACGATGAAGGGCCCTAGCTTGCTTGCCTTTTAACCTCTTGTCGGTAATAGTTTTTAAGGAAGAAAACACTCGTTTTATGTATAGTTTTCATGTTTTTAGGACAAATAAAATGATTTGTGTATAAATCGAAAGAAAGCCTTTTTATAATTACCAAAGTATTTTTATATGAAATGTTTCTTTAAGTCATTTTAGATATCAATATTTCATTTATATTGTGAATGGATTATTTTATATTATATTATGATCATTTTACAGCATAACCTTGTACCTGAAAAAAAAATTACGTGATAGTGTCATGGGGTTTTACTTTACACATTTATCTTTTTTTTACCGATCACATATATACTCTCATAGTCACACTAAACATTTTGAGCGAATCAATTTTGTTTTGAGAATCTGCATAACAAAATATGGTACAAACAAAATTACATGTTGATATTAAAACAGTTAATAAATTAGGCGTGTTTATGCAATGTTTACTTTTAAAAATTTATAACTTATGTTGTTGAAGTATATGCAGGGATAACAAATTAAATTACGTGTTGAAATTAAAACTGTTAACAAATTTTAGTAAACTAAACTTGCTAGTTTGCAAAACTTGGCTTAGTTAATAAGTACAGTTTTTAGTTTGTCACATCAAAAACTTTAGTTGATTAACATCCAAGTTGAGTTAATTTTATGACCGGTATCATGGCATACATAGAACATGTATAGTACTATATAAATATACAAACTTCGTATACAAGTTTAGGCCATATGTTATTACTTGGGCCCTATCTCTTGATTATATGCTATCATTATCCTATTATTATTATTATATCTAGTTTTGTAATTTGGATATCAAATTACAATACATATAAAATTATGCATAAATTTTTTGGACATATCCCGGGAGAAGAGGATCTGACTTGGCATTCTCTTTACAGCTTGTATGCTCTATATATATTCCTTCCAAACACACTAACATAATCACTCACTCCTCAATATTTCTTCCAAATCACCTACAGTCTCCTCTGCTACTTAATTTCTTTAATTAATATATCTCTGCATCATATTCAAAAACCGGCAAGAAAATATGTTGTCAGCAAAGGTTACATGCAACTCTCACGGACAGGATTCCTCCTACTTCCTGGGATGGGAAGAGTACGAGAAGAATCCCTACGACGAGGTTAAGAACCCCAATGGTATCATCCAAATGGGTCTCGCTGAAAACCAACTCTCTTTCGACCTTCTTGAATCTTGGCTCGAGAACAACCCGCAGCCTGTGGCGTTCAAGAACCATTATAATCAATCCATCTTCAAAGAACTTGCTCTCTTTCAAGATTATCATGGTCTACCTGCCTTCAAAAATGTAAGCATTTATATATATACATATACATATATATATATATATGCATGTTTCTTTGTATATAATACCAATTATATATTTCTTTTGATTTTGTGTTTGTGTAATTAACGAATTGTGATATATGTTTTTACAGGCTCTAGTCAAGTTTATGTCCGAGATAAGAGGAAACACCGTTAGTTTTGACGCGAACAACCTTGTACTCACTGCGGGTGCAACCTCCGCAAACGAAACATTAATGTTTTGTCTTGCTAATCCAGGAGACGCGTTTCTTATTCCAACACCGTATTACCCAGGGTATGTAGAGATTTCTATATATATGAATCGTGATAGCAAGACCGCTCTTAGTAGTATTTATTACTTTGATTAATCTAACGCGCTAAATTATTAATATTGTGTAGGTTTGATAGAGATCTGAAATGGAGAACCGGAGCTGAAATAGTACCAATTCATTGTTCAAGCTCAAATGGTTTCAGAATTACCAAATATGCCCTTGAAGAAGCATACAAACAAGCAGAAAAACAAAACCTTAAAGTCAAAGGAATCTTGGTCACAAACCCTTCTAACCCATTAGGCACGTCGCTAAGCTTGCATGAACTCGACCTCCTCGTCAACTTTATCACCTTAAAAAACATCCACCTCATTAGCGACGAGATTTATTCTGGTACTGTCTTTAGCTCTCCATGCTTCACTAGCATCATGGAGGTCCTAAAAAACCGAAACCTCGTGAACACCGAAATCGCAAAGCGAGTCCACATTGTGTATAGCCTCTCCAAAGATCTTGGACTTCCGGGGTTCCGAATTGGAGCTATTTATTCCAATGATGAGCGTGTTGTGTCTGCTGCGACGAAAATGTCTAGTTTTGGATTAATTTCGTCGCAGACACAACACCTATTGTCAGAAATCCTTTCCGACGAGAAGTTTACAAAAACATATCTATCCGAGAGCCGGAGAAGGTTAAAGGAAAGACATGAAATGATGGTGAATGGGCTTCAAAAGATTGGAATTCGATGTCTTCAAAGCAATGCCGGTTTGTTTTGTTGGGTGGATATGCGACATCTTTTGAGCTCAAACACTTTTGAAGGTGAAATAGAGCTTTGGAAGAAGATTGTTTATGAAGTCGGGTTGAACATCTCACCCGGTTCATCGTGCCATTGTAGTGAACCAGGTTGGTTTAGGGTTTGCTTCGCAAACATGTCGGAGGAAACCCTAATTCTTGCCATGCAACGAGTGCAATCTTTTGTAGACTCGATAGCTAAGAAAAGCATGCAAGCTCGTCACCAGCAGTTATTAAGCAGAAATTCAAGAAGATCAAAGTCCCAACCTAAATGGGTTTTTGAACTATCGTTTCATCAAAGGGAAATTTCCGCCGATGAACGTTAGCGGGATGGCGATTAAGCGATCTTGATATACAATTTAATTGCTTATTTTGTTAGTTCTTCAATATATTTATTGTATATTGATGTTTTTTGTTGTGATAGTTTTTAATTTTGTGACATTTTATTCTTGAAGAGAGTGCACTCAATCCTTGTGGATTAGCAGTGACCTATGTTTCTTCCTTTGTAAACTCGTTGAGTAACTTTAATGAAACTTATCTTTCAATTATTCTAAAGAATTTTCTTATCCCTTCAATGGACTCTATACAATGATGAATGCTGATTACAATATTTGAGTTTTAACTTCTTTGAAAATCATTTCATATTTTTTTAATGATACTTTTAGGTTAGACATTATTATTTTGATTTTTTTTTGAAATGGTTGTGAATTATGAAAAAAATTAGGTTAACGGAGAAATAAAAAAAAAAAAGATTTTGGTGTATCCGCTATTGAGAATAGCGGATTCGGAGAAAAAATTTGTATGAGCCGCCATTACCAATGACGGATTACGAATGGGATTCCGTTCACACTTTATTCGCTATTGACAATAGCGGATTACATTATACACTTCCTAACCCTTTTCAAACTAACTAACCCCACTAACCTAATTTTTTTTCTAATTCACACCATTTCAAAAAAAAAAATTCCTATTATTTTATTATAAAACTCAACCAAATATTCCAAAAAAAATTTTAAGTTCTAAATAATGCCGATCATGAAAATGTTTGGCTTCACAACATATTATTTGGCTTGCCAAAAATACCGCCTTTTAAGAACTATCGGCACTAGACATTGTTGCAACATCAACAATTCAACATCATGCCTTTCTCTAGCTACTACTTATTATCTTAGTCATTCGCTAAAATCATGTGTTCTGGTGTCTAAAACTCATATTTGTCTTCTCTACAAGTTTTGACGTAAGGATCTAATTATTATGAGGTAAAAAGTTAATAAAAGAAATATAACTAGAAATGGATGCATAATTACATCCATACTACTTTACCTTAACCATAAATTTGAAAAAACCCAAGATCCCCACGAATCCTTTGCTAAACTGGTTAAGAAAGGTAATTAGTGGTTGCTTGAATGAAATACGCAAGCTACAAATGTATCTGTTTAGTTCGGTTAATTGACACCATTAAACATAATGACACTACAAACAAAATGCCATTTAGTGGCATACGTTTTTACTAGCATTTAGCTCTTATGCCACTAATTTAGGCTTTTAATGACACTTTGCGTTATCTTTGCATATAACACATTTTTAGTGGCACTTAGTTTTAGTGCCACTAATTTATGATTTTAGTGGCTCTTTGTGTATGCCACTAAAAATCTTGTGTCACACAATTTCAATGACATTTAGCTCTTGTGTCACTAATTTAGATTTTTAATGGCACTTTGCGTATGCCATCTTTGCTTATAACACATTGTTAGTGACATCTAATTTTAATGCCAGTAATTTATGATTTTAGTGGTTCTTTATGTATGCCACTAAAAATCTTGTGTCACATGTTTTTAATGGCATTTAGCTCTTGTGCCACTAATTTAGATTTTTAATGGCACTTGGCGTATGCCACTAAATATCTAGATTTGGGCTCTAAACAAACTTTATTTTTTTTAGAAATTCAAGGTTGGCCCGGAATCAAATAATGTGGATGAGTCGGACTTAAATAACTTGGCTGCGCCGGACAATACATGTATATATTTTTTTTGATATTTCCAAAAAAAAATACACCACCAAACGAAAACATGGTGGGGCCGCAACCCCCTTAGGCCCAAAGAAAGATCCGCCAATGATTACATACTTGTATCAAGAGCTTCCGACATAGTACCAAAGAAACACACTGCAACAAATAGAGGTGGGCAAAAAAACCCGGTTAACCGAACCGACCCCGCTTAAAGTCAATTATATAAAAACCTGTTTGGAAGTGACTGAAACCATAGGTTTAAAACATGTTTGTAATTCTATTTGCTAAAACCAGACCCGAACCGAACCGGTTTTGGATTTAGGCTCTTTTGGCAATGTACGGTAGATAAAGAAATAAAATTATAAAAACAATAATTTTATAAAAAAAAAGAAAAAGGTCAGTCCGGTTGAAGCAATTTAATAAAACGTGCGGCTCCCGATAATTGAAACCCTAAACCCCCCATTAAATCCATTCTCCGATTCCATTCTGTTTAAAAGATCGATTACTTTGTTCTCCATCACAACTCAGCTCCTGTAAACTCAATCAATTCGATTCCATTTGGTTCTCAGCCGATTGTACGGTTCATCATCGTCAAAATCCGGTAAGAAAATCGAATCTCAAGCGTTACTTACAAGCACTACACTCTGTTTATTGCTATTAATTAGGGTTACAATTGTATTTAGTGTTTTATGTTAGTTGTTGAGAATGATTCGATTAATGATCATTGAAAAGTAGCTTCTATGGTTACAGCTAAAGGTTTGAATTGAAGAGTTAGAGTTTTAAAACCATACATTCTGCCTGTCATTACTTGGGGAAGTTATGGTAGCAGGTAGGCTTAGTTACCCACCGGTGATCTATGGCAATAGGTTCTAAGTGGTCTATGATAGCCGATAAATATGATTTGGTAATAATGTGGAGTAAATTATGATAGGAGACTTATGGTAGTAAGAGCTTTTAAAGTGGTAATATATTTTAATAGGTTGATGATGATAGATGTAATAACCGACTAGAGATCTTTGATAACAGCTTTTAATTGTTAGACATTTATCAGTGGTCTTCAGTTCGTCGATTTCACTTATTCGTTTTGTTTCTGTTGACCTGATTTTATCGATTTCAAGAGATGAGCATGATAATTGATAATTTCTTTTGACCTAATTTCATCAATTTTATCGATTAGATGCTTCATGCTCTTTTTCGTAACCTAATGGATTAGGTTTTGGTTTATGTGATTGATTTTGTTAGTTTAGTGTTGGAAATTGGGGATTGTGAAGTCAAATTGTTCAAATCTCTTCAAATTGTTTCTGATTTTGCAACTAGGTGTTTGATTTTGTCAAATTGCATTTAGGTGTTTGATTTTGTTAATTGAGTTGATTTGAATGATTTTAGGTTAATAGGTTGTTAGTGATTGATGTTATTAGATGTTGGATGTTGATCAAGAGGCTACGGGTGCAAACGAGTTAAGCCGAGCCTAAGCTTAACTAGGCTCGAGCTCTTCTTGTTTAACTTTCACAGAGCTCGAGCTCGGTTAAGTTTGCGGCTGATGCTGAATTGCTTGTTTCTGGTGCAGCTGACAAGGTAAGCTTATTCGTCATTATCATTTCTTTTAAAGAAGTTTAAGAAACTTTACGAAAATTAAGCAAATGCTTATTGGATCTTGTGGTTATCATTTACTTCGAAGCTTACCATTTTTGTGTCCGCGGACAGGTTGAGGATCTGAACATGGATCATATGATTGTAAACATGTTTTAAGGGATGATATAACTAAGGGAAGTGTGCTATGAATTGAACTGTTATTATCCATTTACATCCAATAATATAAGCCAGGCATGTATTCATTTTGTTAGCCATAAGTTTTTAATTGATCATTTGATTCTTAAAACACAGCGGAGACCAAAGCCTTATTGATTTTCCTAGAATAGGCATCTCAGAAGAAAGGTATTTTACAACTATAACATGCTTTAAACAATTTAATATAGTGACGATGTATTATGATTTGTTTGTCATTGTTAAAATTTTTAGATGGAGCTTGAGAAAATGATGAGGAACGCCGAATGCCAAATATGTAACATGAATAAGTGCTGCATGCATAAGTCATTATCTCCGGTTTGTTATGTTGTGATTGTATGAGTTCTATTTTTTGACACATTGAAGCATTTTTTAGCACTAACTACTATTTTTAGGGTGTAATAAAGCAGACTTAAAAACTGGGCAAGAGTTCCAATAAGTACTCACTGGCAAAATGGTCAAAACACCGAAAGTGGTTATACAATCAGCTGATTAGGACTGCTATCGGTTTTATCTGGGCCCGCTGGTAACAAATCAGCCCAACCTCCAGTTCAAGGATCTGGTTTTACAGTTCAAACCGGTGTTAAATGTTGTTTTTTCATTTATTCATGTATTTATTTTCGTTGCAGAAACAAAGACGCTTGAGGGAAGCTGGAACTGTGACAAATTTATCAATATAACTACCATTTTAGGACCAAATGTAACGCACAAAATTGTGGTGGAGAAAAATTGAAATCTCAACAAAGGTTTGCTTTTCTTTTACTTTTTACTCTATTTTGTTTAGCATTATTTGTTTTGTGGTCGCGTTTCACTATAGTCAATACGTTTGTTCAGTTCGGTCGGTTTATATTTGTGTAAAAGAGTGCAGGGGTAGGTTTGCTTTGGTTTTGGGCATTTTTGAATTTTTGAAGGATCGTTTGCTTTTTCCATTAACCGTAATGTCGGTTTTTGAATTTTTAAAGGATTGTTCGCCTTTTCATTTGAGCTTGACTTGGGCCGAAAAAAAATGTTGGCTAATAATTATGAACTTGGGCAAAAATTTTTTGTTAGTCAACAGTTTATTGGTTATTTTACATTGGCTAAAATTTTTTTAGAACGAGTAAGTATGATATTCGTTTTTATTTGTATATATCCAACTCAGAATATTAAATTGTCTTTCACAATGTTTTGAACAAGCAATATACCAAGTTTACAAAAAAGATTTTTGTGTGAACTTAAAGGTGGTTAGGGCTTTGAGTTTTTTGCAAAAGGGAAGGAGTTCTTTAAAAGATAAATGGGAAGCTGTTACAATTCCTCGTGGTACCCTTCAGGTTCGTGTGCTTGCCATTTGTTCGTATAACATCATTTCAATTAACATACTTTGTACCTATGACTATTTTATGTTTAATGTTTCATGATATGTCTAACTTAGGCAACGTTGCTCCTTAAAGGATTTGAGGAGACTCGTCGCCTTGGTCTGCAACCTAAAACAGAGCAGGTTCATATTTTTTTAGTTCTGTTTCTTTTTCGCTTTTCTTTTCTGAAGCCTAATCTTAAGCTTTTGATTGACTTAGTTGGTGCGCAGCATCTTCATTAAGTGAGACTGGAATGCTCGTTGTTGACTCTGTAGTTAGTTTATTTTTTCATATCTTTTGATGAATTACTAGATTGTTTTAAGTTCATCAGTTATGTGTATTATGTAGGTGCCAGGTGGCCCGGCTCATAAAAAGTTAGAGCCAGGTGATGTGCTTCTTAGCATGAACAAAGAGGTGTGTGTAAACCTATGAAGCACGCTTTTTTTGTTAGTCAACAGTGTATAGGTGATTAACTTGCTATTGCTAAGGAGACCGGTAGACGGCTTGGTATGGGAACAAACATGTACCCATCTTCTTCTTTACTTAATTGCCACAAGGATGCAGTTATTGCTGCACTTCCTATTGAAGAGTTGATTGCGAAAGCCGATGGGTTTGCTGGAGTTTTCCCATGTGAGTGATTATTTATATTTTTATTCTTTTAATGTTATTGTAATAGTATTCTTCTAACACTGACTCTTTTGTTTTGAATATGTAGAATACAAGTATGAGATTATGAAGAAATTACAATAAAGAAAATACACTTGTGGAATGACAGGTGACGGTGTGAATGATGCACTTGCTTTAAAGAGGTTAACAAGCGTGAAGGTTTCAGTTTTATTAAAAGGGGTTTTTACATATATTCCCTTATTAACTTTTTTAATAATATATTTACCCAACCCTAAAATTAAATTACATATTTCTCCTAATCATTGAAAATTACCCCTTTACCCTCTTCTTTTAACAACCAAACGTAAGTTTTGGAGGAACACCTCTTCTTTCATCCCAATAGAATTCCAATGGACGCCCTGGAGGAGCACCATATGGACGATGACGCCAACCACTCAGTTGGGCGAGGGCTTATGGAACGCAACAACAGACGGCGACACCAATCACGCTGTTGGACGAGTGCTTCTGGAACACCACAGTTGGACGGTTCGTGTTATATATTCGTAGTCTTCTAGGTTTTCTTCTATAAACTCAATTAGAAACTTGGTTTGTTATCTAGAAAATCATTCAGGTTAATCGATTATAAACTTTGTTTATAGTCCAAGTTACTAAATTGTTGTTTATAGCCATTCAGGTTAATCAATTATGAACTTTGTTTATAATATTGAAAATCATTCAGCTTTAAAAAATATAAATCATAATAAA
Organism: Bidens hawaiensis; assembly: GCF_021521415.1. Taxonomy (NCBI): domain Eukaryota; kingdom Viridiplantae; phylum Streptophyta; class Magnoliopsida; order Asterales; family Asteraceae; genus Bidens; species Bidens hawaiensis. The sequence goes on from NW_027495874.1 coordinate 40,167, forward strand.
ACATAAAGAGCACTGCATGTGTTTGTTAGAAGACAGGGATAAAAGGACTTTTGAGTCTATTTAGTTTGTAATGTCTGTCTACAAATAGTGCTTGTTATGTAACTATATATGTGATTGGTTTTACTGATTGGTTATTGGAGTGTTACGGTTCGGTTTTGACGATTTTTGGGTCAAATCGAAACCAAACCATCGAAAATTAAAACCGAACTAAACTGAACTGAGGCTAACGGTTTGATTCGGTTTCGTTTCACGGTTTGATCTTTAATAAGGGGTATTGTTAGTATTGTAGTTTGAAAGATTTAGAAACATGAAAAAAAAAAGAACCTTTTTTTCTGCATTTTAGATGGCACGAAGAAAGAAAACAACTTTTGAAGGTATACATTAAAAAGAAAACAACTTTTGAAGGCTTGTTCTTTTTATCAAAAACCTTTATAGAGCATAAAGAACATGACTAAAAAATACTTCACAAAATGGTACTTGGGATGCCAATAATTGTAGCAGCTGGGTTACTGTTGCGTACCTTACCTTGATGATTTGTTACAAAAGGAAGCAAAATGGTATGTCAAAATTTGTTTAGTCATATTTGACATACAAAGCATTCATTCCACAAATTTGTTACAGCATCAGTGACATGTTTTCCTATTCCAAATTTGTTATAGCATATAGACACTGAGGAGAAGACACCCACCTACAATTAAACGTCCACCTGGAAGACCAAGAAAGAATAGAATTAAACCAAATGACGAGACTACAAAGAGACAAAAATATAAATGTTGTGGTGAGTATGATTGGACACCGTCAATAGAAATGCAAAAATGCAGCATCTAAAGATCAAGCCTCAACAAGTAAAACAAAACGAGGAAAAAGTGCATAATTTTCTTGCGTCTTATATTGTTGGTTTGATCATTTTTGAATATTTAGAAGCTATTGTATTGCATTTTGATGTAAAATTTGGGATTGTGTGTTTTGATTAAATTTTGGAAGCTAATGTATTGCAAATTTAGAACACTTTTTTGTTTTAATTGTTCTTATTAATGAACTCAACTGTGATCTTTAAGGTTTTTTTAAGATAAAATTATTGCTATATAAATCTAGCTATAACATTATGTTCTTTGATTTATAAATATTTATAAAGGGGATATATGTAATTGATGTTATTAAGAAGAAGATATATGTAAATACTTCTTTAATTAGTTCATTAAGGGGTAAAATAGTCATTTAATGTGTTAATTTTAATGAAATGGGTAAATATGTAATATATGTTATTTAGGAAAGAGTAATATGTTATAGAGTTTAAAAGTTGGATATATATGTAATAAATCAACTTAGGAAGGGGAGGTATGTAAATGACCCTTATTAAAATATTTTTTGGTTTCCTTTTTCTATGCTTTATATTTTGACTTGATTCGAGGGTTATGAGACATTTGGTATGTGTTTCGAATGCGATTTGTATGTTATCGAACTTTTAATTGTGGTAAAGATATTATGATTTAAGAGTTTTATTTTATTTTATATTGTTAAAAGGCGCCATTAATATTCCAAGAATTTGAAGTGAGTGAAAAAAATTGCCAATAAAGTTCTAAAGTTTATAGTGGCAACCAAAAAGTGTCGTTAAAAGCTGAAGGTTTGTATTGGCAGACAAAAACAATGCCACTAAAGGTCAAAGTTAGTGGCAGACAAAAGAGTGTAAAACTTGGATTTAGTGGCATTTGGCAACACAAAAAAAGCGCCACTAAAAGTCCAAAAGTATTAGTAGCAGACGAAAAAAGTGCCACGAAACCAAACGCTTGTAATGGCAGATGAAAAAAAGTGCCATTAAAAGTCCAAAAAGATTTAAATGGGCAAACGAAAAAAAGTGTCACTAAAAAACTCAAAAGTTTGTAGTGGCAGATGAAAAAAGTGTCACTAAAAGACTTTAGTGGTAGCGCTTCTGGTGGCACTTTTTGTGTGTCACTCATTCCAACAGAGTTCTGTAGTGGCATTTCTTTGGTTTCTTGTGACACTTTTTGTGTGTCATTAAATGGCTTTTTATTTGTAGTGTGATAACCGATTTATCGGTTAATAAAAGAACCTTAATCATAATCATCGATTAATATCGGTTAACCATTAAGGTGTGCTCACTCCTAAATTACAAGATTTAATAAAGAAAAAAACTAACTAATTATTGAAGGGTGTCCATGTCAATCTATGAGCAAATTTCGTCACCACGAACAACAAACCGTCCTTAGGCAAACATATGGACCTGCAAGCACAACTTTCATGGCTTGGTCGTCTGTTGCCCGCCCTTTAATGTCCGTCGATACTCCAATATGGAGGATCATATAATTATTTGTAAGTTCTTAACTTGTTTTAATCTTTTAAACTTTTTTCTTTAAAAAGCAATATGATAGGTTGTTAACAGTTTTTAGAATATTTTTAATTTATGTTAGAGCTCCATCAACATGTAAAAGCACAAAGTATTTTCCACTCTTATTGGCAAACCCAATATAGGTATGTCCCAGTATTTGAATTAAAAAAAAAAATAAAAAAACAAGAATATACGACAAACTAGTTTGGTGCACCAAACTAGCTAGTTTGTAATCTTGGGTTTGCCACATGTCACAGTGTTAATGGACATGTTTTTAGTTTCTTTTCTTTTTTCTTTTCACACTATTTAGTTTTTGCTCTCAATGGTGGAGCCACATAGAAGTCACCGGGTTCGGCCGAACCCATTCCATTTTCGGTTCTGTATATAACTTACAGGAATGATTTAACGAGTGAATTTCAGTGAGCGAACCCGGTGTCTCGAAATCTCCGCAAACATTTCACTGTTTACCAGTGAAAAAACAAAAACTTGAATTTTACAGATAGACAACGCTGTCGTTTTCTTCAACTACTTTGTTGTCGTTTTTGTGTTATTTTGAGTCATGCCACTTAATTTTATAGCACCCATAGAGAAGTAGATAGTATGATGAGTTTTGTTAATTTCTCTAATTCACAAAATATATGTATAGAAAACTATTGTTTTTATAATAAAAATATTTGTAGAACCGTTTTATTCTTATATTTTTAAAGGTTAAAATATTGTTAAAAAACTCCAATACCTAGCAAAAAGCTTGAAACGGAGGAACATACAAAATTTCAAAATTTTTAAATGTAAAATTACTTAACTCGGCCAATCAAGATCCTCTCGTCGCCCTTGTTTTTTACCCATAAGAATGTACTCCTTTGGATTTCCTCTATCATCACTTTAAAACATATTCGACTACTCAGATGGGTAACGGTTATATGAATGATGCTTGCATTTGCTATATTGAAACTGAGTTCTTTCTGATAGTCACAATCAAAAATGTTATGATTCATTTTCAACACATGAAAACGCGTAGATAGCAATTATAATATGTAAACTATTTTATTTGATATGACTTTATTTTTTATTTTAATGGTGACGATTTACTTTTGTTATGGTAATGATATTGCGTTTAAGTTATTTGGCTGAATGATTGACCTGACCTATCCGGGCCCGAAAACTTTGACGCTGGAAAAAAATCGAACACCGAAAAAACCCGAACCCATAGACTAAAATTCCTGGCTCCGCCACTTTTTGCTCTAATATTAATTTTTAACAATAACTTTTAATGATTAAGTTTTTAAAAAAATCAAAAAGCATTGTTTTGTTCAAGTTTTTTTTAACACACCGGGATAAATTTTATAAAAAACAAAGTTTGTTTAAAAATATACTTTTTAATATAAAATAAATATTAATCATTACCAAACTTTTTTATTTTTTTAATAATTTCATGTTAAATATATATTGTTTATTTACATAAAGAAATTATTTTTTATATTTCTAGTCACTTTTAATAAAAAAACAACAATTATAAATTTTATTTATTTAATAAGAAGTAGTGAATGTTGGGTTGCTAATGAATTTGGAAAGTTTGGTTTGTTTTGGTTGGGTAGATGAAAGTAGAGGTGGGCAAATAAACCGGTTAACCGAACCGACCCAAAAACTGAACCGAAACCGAACCGGTTTGAAACCGATTATGTAGAAACCGGGTTGGAACCGATTGAAACCGTAGGTTTGAAACCGGTTTGTAATTTTCTCCACCAAAACCGGTTCCAAACCGAAACCGGCCAAAACCGGGCAAAAACCGAATCGAAACTGATAAAAACCCGAATCGAAACCGATCGTACCATGATAAGAAACCGGTTTCAACCCGAACCGAAATCGATCATAAACCGGTTTTGACTTTTGTTGACCAAAACGAACCGGTTTTATCCCAAACCGGTTTTGAGTTTTAAACCGGTTTGTGCACCTTGTAGAGAGAAATTATATTTATAATAAAGATCGGTTTGCGTAAGTTTGTGAACGGGGATAGTTAAAATAACGTTTAATTATTAATGATGACTTATTTATGTAAATTTGACCAAAACTGAACTAACATGATATATTGAGTGATACGATATGATTTTAAAGTTAAATATTTAATTCAATTTATATTATTGCACCAAAAGGAAAAGAATTTTTGTCAAAAGGCACTAATAATGTTGGTATCTATTTTGCAACGCAGCATTTCTGTGGGACTAATGATAGGAGCGCCGATATCTCCGGCAACAGTTTCTCTTATGCCGACGATGGCCGGTCGTTTTTATTTTAACAAATCAATGATAACAGAAAATGTTTGTCAAACCGACTTTATTTTGGTTTCTTCCGGCGGGCAAAGCGTGTATATTGGTGTTTTAGACTTTATTGTCTATTGTTAAAAGTACTAACATCTCTTTGGAATAACTTAGTAAACTGCGTACCTCAAAATTTAAGTGGCTTAAAAGAAGTTTTGCTGCGTCGAATACAAAGATCAATGCAATATTTCCTATTTGCCCCAACCAAATAAACTTCCTAGTAACTAATATATTATTTAATCCACATGAAATTATTTAGTTCATTATTTACAATTAGCTTAAAATCAATATACTACACAAGTAATTTATAAAAATACAATATTTAATAAATAATCGAAATATAATAATTGATAAACCTATTAAACACCGTTATACACCTTCGGTTAATACTATTACACACACACACACACATCTACCTAATCTAATAAAGCAAAATAAATGAAGACACTTGTCATGTTTTGGTTAATTCTCACAAATTTTTTCCCTCCAAAACTAATATACCCTAATATATGTAATAAATATATAATTACTCACCTTTCTTTTATATCATATTTATATATATCTATATATTTTTATAAATATAAATATTAACATATTATTTTACTATATATTTTAAAACACTTGGTGAATTCCAAAAATCAACAACAAATCAGGGTTCTTAAATGAAAATTGTTTTGGGGTTTTTGTGGATGTTAAATTTGATTTTATGGGTCAAAAGTTGGTAAATAGATTATTTGGTACAAGTTAACTACATTTACGTCAAATTTTATTACGGGTCAAAAATGAAAATTTTGAGTATCTTTAAAAGTTTGAGAAAGCAAAATAGATTTATCGTCAAATTTGTTATGGGTTCAAAATGTTGACTTTAAAATGTCAAAAGTATGAAAGTTTGAATTTTAAACATGATTCGGGTTTCAAGTTTATTTTTAAGGGCATTTTTGAAATAATCAAAAGGTTCAGGATTTTGCAACTTGACTATTTTCCCTCAACTATTAAAATTTAAGAAAAAATTGCGAACACTTTCGACATGCCACCCTCATGCCTATCAATGCTTCTAACTTTTATCAAATTTCAAATATTTATGTCAATATTAATTTTTCCTTCAATAGTAATCAGAACGTTGTATGGGAAGCATGTCATGCAAAACTATGCTCAAATGAAACAAAATATTCAAAAAATTGAATGGGTTAATATGTTATTTTTTATGTTGTCATTATGACAAAATCGAGAAGCCCTCTAAAACTTATCAAAATCTTTTTTATGGTGTAGCTTAGAAAAACATAGTTCTTGAAAAACATCCATTGTTACAATTTAATATCCTACTTTCTTTGATGGGTGGTAAATTGATAAATATATCAATAAAGGTAACGTCTCTTTGTATTTAGGCTGAGTGGTTAGAAGTACTATCGTCTGAGAAGTCTTATTTTCGAAATTGGTTCATAACCAAAATTCTTTCAATTATACATATATGACACCGATAATGAATTTTTCAATAGAAAGAAGCATTTTCGGGTACGATTTTGCACGGACATATTTTTATTAAGTTCATTTAAAAAAACCATTTTGTGATATAAATAAAATCAATTTATGTACACATTGTATAGATACAAGCATAAATGTAATACATTTTTTCATCTACGCCATGTAATTATTTGTTTTACTTATAATTTTATAATTTAAATTATCCCGTATGTAGCACGTACTCTAAAACTAGTATATACATATAGTACACTATAACACCTTTTCATATACGCACTAAATTAACTTTTTTTTTTTATTTTTTTAAACAATATCAACATATAAGAAATATGTCTTATATGAAAAAAAAATTATAAAATAGTTTTTTAAGACTAGTTTAAAATAATTTCTCATTAGTTATCTAGTTCTTTTATGTCGTGTGTATGTTCAAATACCATGTTTACAAACTAATATATACAAACACATAATCACATACATACAATCACGCATAAATATACATATATGGAAAACACATACATAAAATACACAATATCATTTTACAATAATTGAGTGTTGGACATTTAAATTTAAATTGAGTTGATGCAAATCAATAAATTGTGACCATATCATCAGACATGACTAGAGTTGTAGTGCCTCAACTAAAACGAGCAATAAAAATAAAATTTCTAGGTTACAATGCCTTAATTTGTGTTGGGTTCCAATAGTGATAACTAAACAGTTTTACAATTAAACCCAGTTTATAATAAAAGTTTCACAATTAGTAATCTCATTAATTATTATCAATGAAGCAGAATAAATATAATTAAGTAATCATCACTTTTATGGAACCTGACAGTATCTGGTTACAAACAATACGAGTACAAATCAAAACAACCATATTTAATATAAATCATAAACCGACAATATTTAATTTTACTTCGGTTAATTAATAACCGGTCGAGACACCGAGGGCTAACAAGCTGTGCCAAGCGACTAAACCAGATGAAACCCGTCGGTGGTGATGCACGGAGGCAGCGACGGTGGCGAGGGGCGGTGACTGGACAGCAGCGCGAAGCAGGAGGAGGAGGCCGGAAGGGGCTGGCCGGCGGTGGTTTCCGGCGGGCTGCAGGAGGCTGGCAGCGGTTGTAGAGAGAAAGAGAGAGAGAGGGAGGGAAAGAGAGAGATATTGAGAGTCTTTTGGTGGCTAGGGTTAAAACCTTAATCCCTTGATTAGGTCTTTTCACTAACTAGTTAACAAAATACTAGTTAGTTTAACGATGTCCCAAGTCCATAAAAGCCCATCTCTTGGCATTAGCCCCATCCATGTTCTATTTATCAAATAAATAGAAAATATCGTTACTAATAGTTAATTCTGGTTAACTAGATTAAATGGGTTTTATGCTTGTTACCCAATGCGTAACTCTCACGGGTCGTAAATCGGTCGGTCGCGTTGACTTAACCGAACCGGTCCACAATTTCCAACAGTCTCCCACTTAGACGGTTTCTGGTTAAGTTCCTTAACACTGACAGCCAACGGTGCTCTAGCTACACATGGCTGCCCCCAACAAGTTATGACATTTTAAGGTCGTTAACCAAAACATCTTGGAATACACTATTTCAAGATAATGAGCTTATAGTAATTGATGTCATCTATCCTTTTTGTATAAGACATCAATTGAACAATGAGGCATGGATCATATTGAATCTCACATGGCGTTCAATTATTATTATTTTTCGATCTAGAATCAAAGTGGTCAAATCAAACATACAGTAAGTTTATATGAAGCCTCAAACTTCACCAGTTTGAATCAACAAGGGCACCACGATGTCTAACTGTGACATATCATGTAAGAGTACAGAATCCCTTCTTGATTATATACAACACCCATTAAACTTCAGAATATTCCCAACCAATGCCTTTATAGCCGACAGTTACGCGACAGCGGTTGACACTGATCAAAGAATAGCCTTTAGTAAACAAAAGTTCTAATATGTATCTCAAGTTTAAGGATACTAAATGAGTATACCAATATAATAACATCTTATTACTAAGATCAATGAAGATGATTTGATGCAAGTTACATCCAACGTCATTCATAGTGAGGTCTGTGAGTTTGGAAGTCAACTCCTTGAGTCGAAAGTCAGAACAGTCTTAGTTCAAAATCGTTTCCACGAGCCTAACCGACTACGGATTATTTAGAATACAGTATTCATGGATTAAACGTATTAATATTGAACACAGTTATAATATTCAACGTTTGCATTTAGCCATTAAATCAAAAGTGAACTCAAAGTATAACTGTTTAAATGTTCATACATCCAAATACTAAATCAAAACAGATGACTAGCTAATCTGAGACCGATAGCATCCGTGTGTTGATCATGCTTGTCATGAGTCATTGGCTTCGTGAACGGGTGTCACACCCCAACCTAAGGCGGAAATGCCGAGGCGTGATCCGATTGCTCACAGCTCGAAGATACTATCATAAATAAAATGTGACAATATCTAATTAATTATTTTAATTAAAATGTACACACAATAATCAAATACAACAAAACAATTCAAATAAATAAATACAATCAATTAAATTTAAGTTTGTCTTCAATTTAACCTATGGTCTTGACTAAATATCCATACTTCAATCTAAGCAACCTGTATATAGAAAATAGAGTTTTTTCAACAAATATGTTGAGTTAGTTGATCACCAATTTTGACACAACAAATAGTTATATAATAAATAAATAATAAATGATAAGTGGTAAATGCGCAAACCAATCTATGTGGTAATAATCAATAAAACCTTAACAAACCAAAATCAAGTATATTCGTGTGCCAATGAATCGTTGCCAAGCGCATCGGGCATTGATTACAATGACTAGATTTTCGGTTTACCTTCGCCAAGCGAATCGGGCTCCGGTTACTAAGACGGTCGTATGATCATATTAACGAGAACCCTATACAAAAGGGGATATGTTGGACCTCTCCGAAACGTTTTCAAATAAACAATTAAACATGTAGCAATTAGCAAATAGCATTCAACTGATATTCACACAATAATTATGTTTGCGATTTTGAGTATATCTATATAGAATAGAAAATATGAGTAAGTACGCATATGTCCCCCCAAATGTTAGAAAACAGTGTATAAAAAGGGGAATGATCAAACTCACTTGATCGAACAAGCCAAACGAGAATGTTTACGACAAGAACGATAATCACACTCATCGAGCGACAAGGATCCTAATTAAATAATTATAAGTGAATTATAATTGTATGATATGTATAACAAATTCAAGATTTTGATGTGATTTGAGTTACAACTATGATTTATACATTATGGATTGAACGATTAATCTCCACGAATTATTATTATTATTATTATTATTATTATTATTATTATTTAATTATAAAATCATGGTTTGTCATAAAATCAGGTTTACGTACAATTAATTTAAATAAATATGAGTTGAGATCTATTATAAACGTGTGAATATGTAATTATCGTAAGATTCATGTCTTGGAATCCTTAACGAAATTTGATAGTAACAAAATTAACACCTTTAATACGTTTATTATAACTTATTTATTTAAAACGAATATATATATATATAGGGGAAAGATCAAGAGACAACTCCTTATTAGGGAGAGAACTAGAGAACTCCTAATTAGAGGGTTATTTTTGTAAAATTGCATCCCAATTACATCTAACACATCGTGAGAAACTGAGAACCCATGTGCGCCGTCTTCCCCATCTCCTCTGTGATAACCATTGAAGATCAATTCTGAAACATAATCGTCGATTTTGAACCCTAATCGATGATATTTATTAAAGATTGATTCTCTATGCACCGTTACATGTATATATCATTAAAGATCGACTCTATAACCATGAATTCAATCATTACATATGACAATTGAAGGTGCTTCATTCTTTTTCCGGGTAAATTAAGCAGGTGCTGCTTCATATGAAAGTTTTACAAACAAAATTGACATTGTATTTCCATATTTAGGCGGTTTTAGGTTAGAACATTTGCTACTTGATGAAAAGAAACCCTAATTTGTTTTATCGAAGTGCCCAACCGAATTAATCTGTTGATGTTGATTCAAACTCTCGCAATTATAATTATGTACTATTGCAATCTGCTGGTGTTAACCAACAATGTAGTATATTAATTATATACTGCATATATGTAATATAATGTTATGAATTACATATATGTAATATAAACTATATATGATTTATTTGATTAGAATGAGTAATCGAGCTCCTATGTTGATATTGTTTCAAGTTTTAGCAATTCTACTTGTAATCTCTTGTAATTTTATGGTGTTCAACAATAAGATAGTACCTTAGTATTTGTACATTACATATATGCAATACAATCTCTTTAGGCATATCGGATATACAATTGAATTTATAATCGTATTTGCTACATGCCTAACGGTATGTTCTCCGATAACTCAATGCTTGCTACAATGTTTTCTTCATATTTTCGTAAGTTTCCTAAATTACATGCTAATGGAGCTGGCACCTTGAATGTTATAACTAGAAGTGGTCCAATCTCCTCTTGCATATAAGTTTTGTAGCTTAAGGTTTGTGACATCATATATTAGACTCATAGGTTAATTACTACTACAATTTCACATTGTTGATGGTTTTTAATTAAGATATTGTTTCATTTTGTAGATTTGTGGATTTGGTGGGCGGCAATATGCCCCATTTTGTCACATAGCGGTGGATTTGTTGGGTGACGAGAGCCGAACAAGTGTGAAGCATTTGCAAGAACCAAAAAAAAAAAACAAAAAAAGAACTGGAAGTTTTTTTAGTTGTTTGTTGGTTGTTTTTTGACTTGTATTACTTGTCTAAATTAACCTAAAATGTTGTAAAGGTCTTATATTTTTTTTGTCTGACCGATTGCAAAGGTCTTATATGTTGATGTACTAGTTTTTCTATTAACGTATTGTAAATGCAATAAGCTAAAGTAATGTTTGTTATACATTGAGATACGTTGTTGCCAAAATACACACTAAAAGTCCTAGAAAATTGATGCCAAAATGCTACCAAAATTACACATCATTGTAGGAAAAAATGCAAATTCCGTTAAAATGATGCTAAAATACAACAAAAATATACATCTAGAACCTACTAAATTGCACATTAGATTGTACGAAAATGAATGCATAAATGCAGCCAAATGCAAATTCCTATATCTCGAACCATTTAATTTTTGTTGCTATATTTTGGCTCGTTTAATCTTATAGTACCATGCTTTGACCCGCTTGTAAGACCCCGAATCCCGGGAATCCTACAGTTGGTAATCACGTCCACAAATTCACAAAAATTTAAAACCAATCGATTCGTTTTATTTAAAACAAGTTCAGAGTAAATAACAGCGGAAATAGTGTAAGTATTTAAATATCTCAAACACGGGTACAGGTGTCCAAAATCAATTGTAAATAAAATATTCGTTTTATTTGAAATCTCCATCTCATTAAAATCGTTTTAGAGTAGTAAACAGCGGAATAGATAACATCAGAATTCCCAAAACCCTGGAAGGTGACCAAAATCAAAATTTAACTACCTATGGTAATAATTTAAAAGAAACAGTTTGCGTTATTAATTCTTCGACTAGATGTGCCTTCAACCGTCCGAGTAGTCTCTAGCACGTCCAACGGAAATCTCTAATCCTCAACCTGAAAGTCAATCTAACATACACACAAAGTCAGCTTGAGCTGAGTGAGTTCAAGTTTTCATAAACGACATTCATTAAAATTTAAATTCCATAAGTATGAAATGTAGTGGAAAATCATGAGACCATAAAATCATAAATAGCCTTTCTTAACCAAATCATAAGGGAATAAAACATTAAACATCTTTTTACACAGCACGGGCCTCCTCACCCCGGATCTTCCCCGAGTAATATATTTGACCCGGCCGCGGTTTAACAAAACCGTTAAAATCATGCAACACGAGCCTCCTCACCCCGGGTCATCCCCAAGTAATATATTTGACTCGGTCACAGTTTAATAAAACAAAATCACGCAACACGAGCCTCCTCACCCCGGGTCATCCCCAAGTAATATATTTGACTCGGTCGCGGTTTAACATCCAAACACGTGATACAGGCCTCCTCACCCCGGGTCTTCCCCAAGTAATATATTTAACCCGACCATGGTTCATACATCCAAGCACGTGATACGGGCCTCCTCACCCCGGGTCTTCCCCAAGTAATATATTTGACCCGATCACGGCTCAACATCAGGGTCGAGCAAACGTACAACCCAAACACGTAACATTCGGCGCATGCAACACAAGGTAGGCATACGCAACATTCAGTAGTCGAGACGACTACAAACATTCAGGGTCGAGCAAACGTACAACCCAAACACGTAACATTCGGCGCATGCAACACAAGGTAGGCATACGCAACATTCAGTAGTCGAGACGACTACAAACATTCAGGGTCGAGCAAACGTACAACCCAAACACGTAACATTCGGCGCATGCAACACAAGGTACGCATACGCAACATTCAGTAGTCGAGACGACTACAAACATTCAGGGTCGAGCAAACGTACAACCCAAACACGTAACATTCGGCGCATGCAACACAAGGTAGGCATACGCAACATTCAGTAGTCGAGACGACTACAAACATTCAGGGTCGAGCAAACGTACAACCCAAACACGTAACATTCGGCGCATGCAACACAAGGTAGGTAGACGCAACATTCAGTAGTCGAGACGACTACAAACATTCAGGGTCGAGCAAACGTACAACCCAAACACGTAACATTCGGCGCATGCAACACAAGGTAGGCATACGCAACATTCAGTAGTCGAGACGACTACAAACATTCAGGGTCGAGCAAACGTACAACCCAAACACGTAACATTCGGCGCATGCAACACAAGGTACGCATACGCAACATTCAGTAGTCGAGACGACTACAACATCGCCAAATATAGGCCAAGCAATAATGTATATATATATATATATATATATTTAACATCCCAAGGCCTACCTTATGCTAGCAAGCCTATATAAATTCGTTTAAGAACATTTCAAGAGTTTAAATATCAAAACGGGATTATAAAACATTCCAAGAGTTTAAATATAAAAACGAGATTATAAAACATTCCAAGAGTTTAAATATAAAAACTGGATTATAAAACATTCCAAGAGTTTAAATATAAAAACGAGATTATAAAACATTCCAATAGTTTAAATATAAAAACTGGATTATAAAACATTCCAGGAGTTTAAATATAAAAACGAGATTATAAAACATTCCAAGAGTTTAAATATAAAAACTGGATTATAAAACATTCCAAGAGTTTAAATATAAAAACGAGATTTTAAAACATTCCAAGAATTTAAATATAAAAACTGGATTATAAAACATTCCAAGAGTTTAAATATAAAAACGAGATTATAAAACATTCCAAGAGTTTAAATATAAAAACTGGATTATAAAACATTCCAAGAGTTTAAATATAAAAACTGGATTATAAAACATTCCAAGAGTTTAAATATAAAAACTGGATTATAAAACATTCCAAGAGTTTAAATATAAAAACGAGATTTTAAAACATTCCAAGAGTTTAAATATAAAAACTGGATTATAAAACATTCCATGAGTTTAAAATATAATACGGGATACGAACAGTTAGGCCATCATCAACACTAAGTATTTGTACTTAGACATCTATATACATCCATATATTTATATCCCTATAAATACCGTCCAAATAATAACATCAGGGTCGAGCACACGTACAACCCAAACACGTAACATCTCATCCAAGTAATAACATCAGGGTCGAGCACACGTACAACCCAACACGTAACATCAGTGCATGCAAACACAAATAGGTCTACTCATATTCAATTACTGCCAAGTCTACTAACATCCTCGAGTCTAGACCATCAATAATGTATGTAACCTTAAGGACACAAGACCATGAACGAGTCTAAAATATCCTAAGGCATATAAAATAATTCAAATATAGCTTTCAAAATGCACCATCACGAGTGAGACCATGTAAAACTATTCAATTCACTGTAACGAGTAAAATCGTTTAAAATTGTATTTCGGTGTGTATGCTAGCCCAAAACGTAAAAGAGTAAAAAGGGCATCATGAACTCACCTGGAATCGATCGAACACCTGTAACGAGCTAGGAAATCCCTAAGTGCACACTCACAAGTAAGGGCCTGTAAATTATACACAACGCGTTACTAATCTAGACCGCAAGGACACACTTGCCTAATGGGCCGCCCAAGCCCAACACTTTGGCCCAAGGCCCAACACTTTGGCCCGAGGCCCAACACTTGGCCCGAGGCCCAACCACTTGGCGCATGGCCCAACACTTGGCCCGAGGCCCAACCACTTGGCCCGAGGCCCAAAACTTGGCCCAAGGCCCAACACTTGGCCCGAGGCCCCAAAAACCTTTCAACTAACCAAAACCACCGATTAAGCCTAAAACGAACTTGTTGATTAATAACGAGTAAAACGTGCAGATTTTAGCATGCGAAGATGCATTTAATTACATAGGATAACCTTTGAATTAAATTATTAAATTTTTACCAGACTTTAATAAATGTCTTAGGTTTATAAAAATATTTTTATTATATTTTTCTATTAGACCCAAAAATCATAAAAATTCTTCCAATACAGAAAGGTATGTGCAGCTATTTCAGTGCGCAACAAAATGGTTTTATTTTTATAAAATTCATTACCGAACCAAATTAAACGATTCCAATTGGGCTTGGTTCCTAACTCAAAACACTAATTCCCAGAAGTGGAACCAACCAATTTGGACTTATAGAAAAAAGGTTATGACGTCGGGAAGACAGACCAGAATCCGTCATCCCGCATCAGCTTTGACACTCGATTTTATAAATTCATAAAAACTATTCAAAACTCGTCCAAAAATTACGTATTATACCTTTCTGGAAACTAGACTCAAAGTAGAACATCATGGAATCAAGAATCGATCAAAAACAGTGGATTAACATCGCGTTACAGACCCTACAATAAACATATACGAATCTGTCCCATCAAAACTCAATCTTAACGACCAATAAGCGTGTTCATATGATCAATTAAGGTGTAAAAGACATGGGGAATCATAAAACCGACCTTGAATTGAAGTTTTCACGGCTGAAACTTGGCTAGGCAGAAGAAAAACGAGCAGGGGGGGTCCAGGTCCGACGGCTGCAAATAGGTTTAGGGTTTGAGTTTTCTTTTGTTTTATGATATAACATAGTTACATCCAAGTCCCTCCAAATTGAAGTATGTAGCAACTTGGGTGGAAAGTTAAGTGAGAACGTTTACGAGGTTTGCAAGGAGCTCCCGAGAGAATGCCGGGTCAAGCCCGAAAGGTGTACATAACACTACAAGATTAAACCTTTTGTCGGAAATTAACGGGCGTTACACCGCTTTATTTAATATTGATTTAATTTGGCCCGTTTCGATTCAAATTCCTGCATCTAGAACCGTTCCATTATTTTTTATATGCATTTTGGCATGTTTCGTTTTACATTGCTATTTCTACATTTTGGCACGTTTCATTTTATAATATTTTGACTCATTTCATTTATATGCTACATTTTAATCCATTTATTTTATATTGCTATGATTTGACCTGTTTCTTTTTATATTGCAATATTTTAACCTGTTTCAGACTTAAGTTTAACGACTATATATGTACACTTCATAATATATAACATTTGTTCAATGTTATATGTTTGTATTACAAATATGTAATGTATGTCTGCATTGCATATATGTATTACAAGCATTTATGCACATCCGAATACGAGCTATAACTGTAACTGGCAGCTGAAAATCGGATGCATCAATTAACATCACCACGCAAATATACCATAACATTCACATTCAAATTCAATTTCATGTTCCAACAACTGATGCACATATTTCATCATACGCAACACCAATATAAACTACTAAAAATAGACCCTTTTAACTAGTCCCATTGTTGGATTTGTATTCTGTTTTCTTACATCTTCTGTCACCCGTTGACATCTGAAAGTATAATACTCACAGCATAGAATATTCAAGAAGATTTAACTGCTCAATAAATCAATATGTGAGTTATGCGTGCTACGTAACTCATCCAAAGAATCTTGACATGCTCAGCCTTCCTAACATCTCACGTGCTGAAATAACAATTTACCTAGTCGTCCCCTTTATATATGTCGCATCGCGAATATCTCGCAATACATGACATTATCTGTTGTTGCCCATGGTAACTCCGTTCTTCTTGGCCTTGCTAACATCATATCTTCTCTGTGTGTCCAACCGATATTAGGTAATTGCTAAATATGCCAACCTGTTTAAAAAAATGGACAGCCATTATAACAAGCACGTGCCATGACAATATGTATTACTAATCCGTTTCATATAAGCACCGTCAACATAACACACATAGGTAACACTAACGACTTATGTATATGCATTACTATGTATTGAAATTACGCTCGACTTACTACTTTGTACGACGCGCTTTTATGCATGTAAATATGTGTAATACATGAGTAATGCATATACGTAATATGTCAGTGATGCATATACATAACATAATTTTATTACATATACACCAGGCTCGCATAAATGTACAATACACCATGATAGCATATGTGCAATACAACAGGTCCGCATAAGCGTGTAATAAACCGGCTATGCATATGTTCAATGCATCCTATAATGCATACACGCTTCACATCAATAATGAAAACAATACCTCTGCGCTGCATGTATGTAATACATAAAATCTGTAAACGTTTAATACAACGGATTTGCATAAACGTTTAATACACCATTAATCGCCAAATTCGCATAAACGTGTAAGACAACTATGTTGCATATTTACAATACATCCTATAATGCATATATGTATCGCATCAGTAATGCAAATACTAAATAATGTATTGCAAATGTGTACTACACTAGATCTGTGTAAGTGTAACATCCCGAAATTTCAAGATAATATTAATTATATTACTTAATAATAGAGGGAAAGTTTACTCGGGTTATCAGGAAATAAATAAAAGAATAGGAGTTGGTATGGGTCGGGCTAGTGTCGGGTAATGGACGTTGGTTATGGATTTGGATTAATTGAGATGGGTTAAATGAGAATGGGATTTCAGGGATATAAATACCCCCAAAATCCCAAAATATCTTCATTTTCACCAAACTCCCTAACACACACACACCACACACATACCGCCGCCGGACCGAAGGCAGATCCGGGCAGATCCGGCAGACCCGAGTGAGAGAGAGAGCGATTAGTGGTGATAAGCAAGTAAACGAGATCCAAACAAGCCCAAAAAGGTATGATTCTTGACCTTTAAGGTTTAAAGGTCCAAGCTTTTTAGTGTATAAGCGACTGAAGATGGTCGGGAAGCGTAGTGGGTGATATTGAACCATAGCAAGGGCGTTAAAAACGCTCAAAATGCTGGAAAGAAACCGAACAGCGGCTGTCTGGGTAACTTCGCCTGCATCTGGGCAACTTCGCCTTCAAAGCGATGAACTTCGCCTGCAAGCTAAGTTCGCCTGATGAACTTCGCCTGCAAGCTAAGTTCGCCCGATGACAACTTCGCCTGAGGCCAAGTTCGCCTAATTGATAACTTCGCTTACGGCCAAGTTCGCCTGATGACAACTTCGCCTAAAGCTAAGTTCGCCTAAGGTTTAACTTCGCCTAAAGCTAAGTTCGCCTAAGGTTTAACTTCGCCTAAAGCCAAGTTCGATTAGGAAGTAAACTAAAAATCTAATGAAAAATGTGTTAAGACGGTTAATGGAAATAAAATTTTTCCAAGCTGACCTGGCAGCTCGACCCCAGCCAGGGGCTCTGCCCCTTGGACCCTGCTAGGGGCTGCCGCCCCTAGACCCCGCTGCCAGGGGCGCTGCCCCCGGACCCCCGTTCGTGGTGGGTAGTAATTAAGATTAGAAAGATGTTATAAGTAGTGATAGTTAAATTGATATGTATACTTGTTATACAGTCAGCCGTGCACAACTGAAGAAAGGGATTACGATCAACGGAGAATGTAACCGTGTTCAGGTGAGTTTCTAGCCCCATTTATGTGTTACGTTTTCGGGGCTGTGTGCATACTCAATATGTTTGTTAATACACTTATCCTAAGAGATAAGTGTATGCCTTATATGGATAATGTGAAATATATGAATGATTGCTTGATGGTTCGTGAACGATCTTCGGATATTGCACGTACTATCAGGTTGCAACGCTAGGAATAAGGTAAGTATGTTATGTATGTTTATGGGTATGAACATGATAGAGATAATAGAAGAAAGAAATGATAACGTATGGTTGTAGGGTTACGAGGAGGGTACCGAGCCCTAGTAATACTCGAGGAATGAAGGGCGTAATGCTCTTTATAACGTAAGATATGAAAGTAAGATAATACAAAAGAAAGTAAGAAAGTACGAACGAAAGGATATAGTTTTATGTGTATGCCGTGTATGGTATATGTGATCGATATGATTGATTGCTTGACGGTACGTGAACGATCTTCGGATATTGCACGTATCGTCAAGGGAAGTGACTAGCTCCTTACATGGATATTAAATAATTAAGTATAGTGTTCCTTTTATGGAAGGTATAGTGTTCCTTTTATGGATAGTAAAGTGTTCCTTCTATGGATAGTATAGTGTTCCTCCTATGGAAATTATATATGGTAGGGTAATGGTAATGGTTCTTTTAATAAATATTACGTGACGATCCTCCTATGGATATTTATACAAGGTTAAGGTAGTAATATGTGTCTTCGGATACGGGAAGTAATATATGGGAATAAATTGTATGATACCTGATTAACTAGAACTCACTCAGCGTAGCTGACTTTTAGTATGCACGCAGGTGAGCCGATTACAGAGCTAGTAAGAGGATGACGCATGGCATGGATTGAACGGCTGGCATCTGAAGAAAGAAGTAAAGATGTTTTGAATATAAAGTTTTGTGTTATGGTATCAAAGAAAAGATTTAATGTTTTGTAACAAATGATTGATGTTTTATATTCCGCGAAAAGTTTTAATAAACTCTGATTTGAAGGACTGTGTTTATGAGTAAATCCGACGCTAAAGTAGGGCTACCGGGTTCGGGGCCTTACAGTAAGCGTTTAACACAACAGATCTGTGTAAACGTGTAATATACCATTAATGCGTACGTGTGATAAGCCAAATTTGCATAAACATATAATGCACGGCAATGCATCCGTAATGCATATATGTATCGTATATATAATCCATATAGCAAAACAGTAATTATCATTGTTTATAAACGCAAATACATGCTGTTGCATCAAGATAACCATATTATAATGTAACACACCTATGCATTGTATATGAATATACTCGTATAAGGTAATATTATCGTGTTTTGACAAACATACCAAAAAAGAATTCAATCAAACACATGAATCATTATGTACTACGTATATGCAATCAAACAAATATTAACGTATATTAACATATTATTGTTCGATTTAAAATAAACGTAAACAAAAACAGAGTATATTGTACATGTGAACTAAGATAAACACAATAATGTTCGATTTACAAACAAAACACGTAACCACTACGCATATTGAGTCGATTCCATGTAATACACCTATGATTCGTGTACTACATATATGCAATCAAACAGATACAAGCTGGTATCGACTTATTGTTACTCGATTTATAAAAATAAAACACAAAAACTACGAATCGGCTACTATTTTCACAGATTCACTGTAATACAAACGATATTAGTATGAAATGTGTGATAATAACTTAAACGAACGATTATCTGAATGTGTTCTTTGATGTAATCGACTGATATCATGACAAATCAGACGATTTTCGCAGGCAAATAGAATCAAACCCTAAGTTGGGGCAATGGTGTACGAGTGAGAGAGATATATCTATATGATAAGGTAGAATGTGTGCAAATATTTTGCATATCCAATTTACCCTTTTTCTTTAAAACCGAGCTTGTGACATTCGTCAATTTCGGGTCTTGTTTGTATTCGTTTTTGTATTTGTTTATTATGTAAACCGACCCGATTTGTAAACCGAAGCTTATGTTATAATCAAAATGATGGATTTATGTTACAATATTGTTTCACAATTGTTGGGTCTTGAAAACATCCTATTTTTATTTTTATTTATTTATTTACTTATTATTTATTTATTTATTTTTTTGTCGTTTTGTGTTTTTGTCTTGATCCATTTTGCATGAAAACTCTTGTGTCTCACACCCATATTTGACCACCAACATTACCCTATATATACACCACCTTTCCTCTTCATTTTCCCTTGCTACAACTCCAAAAAAAAAAAAAAAAACTCTCTCAAACATCAAAGATTCAAGGTTATCTTCTTAAGTGTTCTTGAAGGATTTTGGTCTTTCATCTTAATTAGTTTATGTAGCCTTATTAATACTTGTTTATGGTTGTGCAACATATATATAATATACACCCCTTGTTTACCTTTGGTAGTTATTTCTCCGATTCCAGTCGGTGAGGTTTCGGACACCATAAGGTAAGGCTTCATGGAGGAATTCGTGTCCTTGATATATATACATCTATATAACTTGTTCATACATATTAATCTTGCTTATTTTAGTTTGTTGGTCATGTTTACAAGTTCCATGGTTATGGGTTTTTAAAAGTCTATGCTTCGGTTTAACCGTAAATAGCTCTAAACCGTAAACCGAACTTTGTTACTAGTTTTGTTTGTTTAAACATACTTAGTGTTAGATCTAAGTTTCTAAAATCATTTTTAAAAATTCTATGGTTATGGGTTTGTAGAATCTTACCTCGGTCTTAACCCGAAACACGATCCGAACCGAAAACCGAACTTTTGTTTAAAGACTTTATTGTTAACTTTTGGTATTTTTTTTATTTGTACATTATTATACAAGTTATTTAGTGTTTGGACATGTGGAAACCATCTATGAACTTGTTGTAAGATGGAAACCGAACCAAACCGATTCTTGCTCGCTTAAGACACACAAGTGTGTTTTTTTTAGCCATCAAGACTTGTATATTTCTTTAAAAATAGTTACAAATTGATTTTTAAATATTTTCTTAAGTACATGGAAATGTTGGATCCAACTTGATCTTATAACAAAGTTTGGACCGACAAAACCGAACACTCGCTTAACGTGCGTTGTTAGTTCTAAAACAATGGAACTACATACTTGGTTAAGTCTTATTAAATTTTATTGAGTTATCTCATAACATTCAATATTTTGGAAAGTTGACTTTGGGTTTGACCAATTATCAAGACCCAAACCGACAACCCGAACACTCGATAAAAAAAACCCGTTTTAGTATCTTTATTCCAAAGGGATTTGCATTCTTGCATTATACCCACCTTATTACTTAACATAGGTTGAGTAAATATTAAGGTTAGGTACTTTAACCCGGTTTCGAGCAAACTTACATTTTTAAAGGATTATTATTATAAATTCTTAAATAGTCACATTTTAAACCTTGAACTTTAATTATTTACATTTCTCAACATTTATTTTGTTTAAAGACATTCAAGACAACCTTTCTAAATTCAAGACTTCTTTTCTTTTTAGGCATTGTGCGTTAAACTCGTCGTTCCGACAAATCTCCAAATTATCATCTTTCAAGTTTACTACTTGAAGGTGAGTACTTCATACCCCATTTTCCATCTTTTATTTTGGGGGTGACATTTCATACTTATTCAACAAAATGCTTTATATTTGAATCTTAAACCACAAACGTAGTTGTATACTTTACCTAAATAATTGCTCGATTTGGTGTTCTATGCTTATATGCCTATGTGTTTATCGCTTTTGGTTGGTGGAACTATAAAATCCTAGACTATTTGGCATCCCCTTATAGCAAGGTGTCGTTAACGTAATGCAATTAACGATAACTATAAAATCCTAGACTATTTGGCATCCCCTTATAGCTAGGTGTCGCTAATGTGTTTAGCGATATCTATTTATCCAAATTACCACTTTTATTTATCGTTTCGTATGCAAGTTTTGTGGCTATCTTTATTATATACTAATATGATTAAACTTATGAATTGCTCACCGACCTTTGTGTTGACAAACTTTATTTTATGAAATGTTGCAGGTTTGCATCTTGGTTGATTTATGATTGTGAAGAAAACGACATCAAAGACCTTAGGATATTAGTAAAAATGAACAATATCAATTTGCCATATTTTGTGATATCTTGTTTATGGTTATTTTATGGATAATTGTTATGTGACATTTTCGATGTTGTGAAATGAAATGAGTTTATTAAATACTGTCACTTTAATTAGTGTCACGTGCTTATGGACAATCGTTACATCTCGGCATGTTCCGCCGTCTTTGGTCGGGGTGTGACAGAGCTTTTCTTTTCTTTTTTGTCCCTTCCTTTATTTCACCATCTAATTAAGTAAAATCAATAGATATAATGGATTTCTCTAGTTCTCTCATTTGCAACAGCTCTCTCTAGATCCCACCCTTATGATGTAATACACATATATGCAGCCAAACATATAATTCATGCAATACATATGTGCAATTAAACAAATATGAATTGGTATCATCATATCCTATTTCTATTACACAAAAAAAAAGAAGAAGAAAAACAGAGTGTATTGCGCCGATTCCGTGTAATGCGAACGATATCACGTGAATCGTGTACTACACGTGCGCAATCAGACATGTATGCAGACATGTATGCACTGGTATCAACGTGTTGTTATTCGATCTAAAAAACACATAAAAACTAAACAACCTTCACATAACCATCATAGTTGAGCATCGATATCATTAATATGTATTGCATATATGTATTTTTTTTTAACTACACAGCTGTTGTAATGTTATCAACATACTTTTTGAGACGTGCTACACGTATGCAATATAAATAAGCGTACCAAGATACATTATCATTACAATGATCGACATTACATATGTGCATTATAACTATAAATTGTGCACTGATATCACTTATATACACCATTAATGTATTGCATCTGTGTAATATTTTAGTAATAGTGTAAATTAATATGATATTATCAATATATTACACTACATATACAAATAGCTATTAATTGGCACTTATAATACACTTAATCTGCAATGTATACACAAATCGTTAGGAATTGATGTGGTATGTGTCTGATCATCACTTACAATGAGCCTAATCGACTCTATATGCACAAATCGTTCAGGAATACACACAACATACAACTAATCGGAGCTTGAAACATATGAAATCAACTATTACGATTGTTTACCTGCAAGTGATCTTCTGTTTTGTGATTGATTTTGCCACCTAACTGCTCGAATTTTGAAAACCCTAATTTATTGTTTGATTTGGGGTATTTTTGCAGAGTAAGAGAGAAGGTTAGTGCAGGTGAAGAAGGGACTTTTTTAATTCCGGAATTATCCTCGACCATTTAAAATCACGCCCGTGTTGTTTTTTTTTCCTTTCACCATTTTCATCCATTGATGAGTTAGATCTATTGGTGTTAATTGGAGTTCCCAAGTTCTCTCTTTAATAGGAGTTTTTTCTGAATCCCACCCCTATACACACACACACATATATATATACGAGAAAATTTATAAAGACGTTTTAACGACAAAAACATTAATATTGGTCTCGAGTTTTAATAAAATAATGACGGTTTATTATTAATACGATATATATACACACACATATATATACATACTAAAATTTGTAACGAGGTTTATCGACACGAAACGTTTAGCTTTATGACGCCGGTTAATAAAATATTGTTCATTTGATATTTGGTATTATTTATAATATATTATATATCCTTTAAAATCCTTAAAACAATAAATATCAAAAATAAACCCAAAAACACAGCAGGCCGGACTCGAACCCGCGTGTTTGACCGGCACATAAGATTTGAACACAAACACTCTATCCAATTGGGCTAGAGTGTCAGTTGGATGAAGGTTGTAAAAAATTCTTTATATAGAGAACCAGAAAACCTAAACTTTGATTATGAAACCCTAATTCCTTAATCGTTCAATCTGTTCATTGTTCGTTTAATTGATGTTAGGGTTAAGATTGTACGATATTAAACGAATTATATCCATGTTTTAATTACCTCAAACCACGATGAATTAAGGGAGAACGATCCCCTCGTAGCTGCGGCCAGAACAAGCTTCGAACAGGTAGGTTACGGCCAAAATAATTGTAATTATGTGTAGGGGTTTTGGTCACCAGATCATAAGGGAGGTGCAGACGAAACCAATTGAATTATAATCAAGTCCAAGGTATATATCGAACTTAGGTTAAGGCGGTTTATTATGTTATATCAATTCGCGTCGTAAACGATCTTGTTTCCTAATTACTTGAGTTTTTTAGGCCGTTTATGGTAAAAGAGATCACAAACCTGATTCAATTCCAAGTTTGGATCAAGGATTGTGGCTCAAGCAAGCTAACGGGTCGTGGATTTGGATTATGGATATGAGTTAACGGGTTTGGGTATCTGGGTCATAAGATTAATATATAGAAATTTCCATTTTAGTCCTTGGAGTTTTGAGGTGGAAACAAATAAAGGTTTAAGTATATGTTTGGATTAAAGATGACCATTTTCTAAAGTTATATATATATAAATATAATAATTAAATAAATATAAATTATAATAAAATTTTCGGGATAAACGCGAAAATTTTTGATGATAAATTTCCCGAATCATAAAACGGGTTGGGTAACAGATTCGTATGTAAAAAACCCGAGTTGTTACAACGGGTCTGCTATATTTTGATAAATGTCTATTTTGCTTATTATAATGTCTTCTCGCTCTAGTATTTCCCGTATAATTAAGGTCAAACTTCTTTAGAATTTATGTATGATATTTTTTTTATTTTTTTCCTTTTTTTAAATATTATTTTACAAATTTTACTATTTTATATTCTACCTAGCATTTGTTGATTAAGTCAGTTGAATTATTTTAGTAGGGTCCAAAAAATAAATTAATGATCATATATTTTCCTGCATGTGAAGCTTCATTTCTTCCAAATATTTTATTTCAATTATTTCTAGTCCCATAATGCCTTATGTTTTGACCCTCTATTTAATATGTATTATTAGAATTATAAATAAAACTACCAGGTGTGATTACTTAATTTATGATAATCATATTAAATGAATTTCAATGTCGCGTTTTTTGTGTGACAATCTTTTTGCTTTGCTATACAACATACGGAGGGCAATCTCATGAATTTTAATACTAAAGTCGAACTAAAATAAAAAAGTATGTAGGCTCTAACAAGTAACAAAATATATAAACTAATTTTCTTAAAAAGCCTTAACGTTATAACACTAAAAATAACAAAAACATAATATAAATTAATTAAATACAATAATAGCTAACCGCTAACCAATTATTCATGGAACTCCGAGCACCCTTGACAACAAATTGTTTGATCACCTGGTTAACCAAATATCCAATCGTTTGACCGAATAGCAGAACAACTTAACCTAAGAGCATTCTCATATGGTTTCCTAAATGTTTGTGAGAGGAGTTTGTAAATTATAGGGTGTAGGTTTGAGTGGTTGTGAGTGTAAATTATAAAGTGGAGAGGAAAAAAGTAATGATTGTTTGTAAATTTGAGGAAAGGGTAGTGATTTTTTGTAAATTATAGGATGGAGAGAGAAAACTGTATTGAATAAAGTACAAAAAATATATTATTTAATTAAACAGAAGAGAGAAATTTAGTGTTTTTTTATTGTAATTATAGAGATAGGGATAGGGAATCAGATAAGAATGCTCTAATAATCAAATATTAGTCCCCGCCGTGTAGCTCAGTTGGTTAAGGGGACGTAACACTTGGAACAATAAAAATTGTTATTCATATAAATAAGGGTAAAGTTATTAAAATAGCGAGACAAAAATGAGAAGTGTGAGAATTTTGTGGCATAAAAACTTTTAAAAATTATTTAAAATAATAAAAAATATAACTCAAAATTAAATAAAACACAAAAAAAACTAAAATGTTTCCCCCAATTGTCCTCGTTTAAAAAAGACACAATGTCGATGAAAATTATATAATGACAAAATTAACAAAAAACACAATGTTAAATAAAAAAGACATAGTAAATCGTAAAATATAACACAATGTCAAAAAAAAGACACAATTAATAATGAAAATAAACAAAAAACACAATAATCTTTTTCATCATTGTGTCTTTTTTTTAACGATGAAGACGGGAGAAACATTTTTGTCTTTTTTTACTTTTCCTTTTTTTATTCATGTTTTATGTTATGATTTTTTATTAGTTCTTTTTAATTTTTTGAAGGGTTTTTTTGAAATCATAAATCATTCTCATTCTTCTCATGTTTGTCTACCTTTGTGTTTTAGCCTAACCCATAAAAATAATATGCTAATATTATATATATATATATATATATATATATATATATATATATAGGGGTAGGTTATAGTAAAAATAGATAGTTTTCTAAGAAGAGTAAGAATAAATCTAGGCATTTGGATCTAGGATCTAGTGGTTAAGATTAGTAGTTTCAAAAATACTAAATAGTTTATTAGGATATAGGATTTAGCCTACATAGTTTCCTAAATAGGCTCACATAGTTTCCTAACTCTAAATTTTATATCCTTCCTACTCTTCCTACAAAACTATGTATTTTTAATTTAACCATTTTCTATATATATATATATATATGGGATGGTTCAGTGGAGAAGTCATCTTAGTGCGAGAAGTGTGAGAAATGAATTTGGACCATTGATTATATTTGATCTATGGTTCATAATGATAATGGCAATCTTGTAATAAATAAACAAATCAATTATAGGTTTTTAATATAAAAAGGGTAGTTTGGTCATATTATTTTATAGCAAACTTTAACAATCAATGAGTTTCTAAAGATGTGCTTATAGATCTTAATTAATGTTTATATTTGCCATAATATTTCAATCACAAAATTCAACACGTACCAAGATTTGTCCTTATTTTAATTATTTTTTTTAGTGTACTAAAATAAATGACGATTTTCATGTTGAAAACATCTACATTTTTAATAAGATTGAAAAATAGTGTGATTCATCAAGTTATTTTAAAATATTTGTTTTCTTTAACTGCGATTTCGTAACAAAAAAATGGCTTTGGTGAGAGTGTAGGGTTGCATTATTTCTGTGTAGGTGTATAGTTTTGATTCTTTTGTAGATTTTATAACAAAATGTGGTTGTTCACAAATGTGAAAAGATGCATAAACTGTGTCGGATGTTTTTGGTTTATGTAGGATATATTCAAATATCAGTGAGAATGATTTCTTAATTGTGTAGGATGTTTTCAACTTATGTTGGGGTATTGCTAATGAGAATATTTTATTATTTTGTTTAATATAATTAATATTTGTATAGGATATATTCAAATACCATTGTGTATGGGTTCTTTAATTTTGTGTAGGAAGATGTATAGATTTATCAAATTTTTGTAGGATAGATTCTTTATTTGTGTAGTATGTTTTCAAATACCATGATGTATGGATTTATTAAATTTGTGTAGGAAATGTTATATGGATTCTTTAATTTAGTGTAGGAAGGGTTATATGTTTATTTAGAGTTTTTATGTGTGTAGTATGATTAACAGTGTGTAGAGGATATATTTAAATTAAATAAAACTTTATATTATGGATTTGTATAAAAATATGAACAATTAATATTTGCACAATTAGTTTGTTTTTATTTGTTCAAATGTGTAGAAGTGTATATTTTGAATTATTGTCACGAAAAATGGATTCTTGAGACGTGAATACTAAGAAAACAAATTTTGTTGACCAATTTTAGATAATTATATGGTACAAAAAATATTTGTATTATTTTTAAAAACTGTTGATATGAGCAGCTACAATCGAAATCATGATTTGAATATTAATGCTTTTGAATTTTTAAATTAACAAAGAGATAGGAGATAAAATAGTTGTTTTTATAATAAAACTTCAAACCCATTAATAGTTACCATATAAAGAAATTAAGATGTTTACCATTATGTCCATACATTTAATTAAATTAGAAAAGAAAAAGAAAAAATCTGATTGGTTTAAACTATTTCTCACATTTTTCACACTAATATGATTTCTTCATTGAACTTAACTATATATATATATATATAGGTGAAACCGGTACAAATAAAATTAATCTCTTAAACATACAATTAATAACTAGGGTAATTAAGTTATAAAAAAAAGTGTAATAATAATTACGATACTCATAAACATAATTACACAACACTACTTGTTTTAACTAGAGTAATTATTGTATTTACTTTTTCTTCTTCAAATAGCCCATTTCAAAATCACCCTTGTAGCAACAAACTGATTGGCAAATCGCACGCTTTGTTGTTTCAGTTCCATTTATGTAACTATAATCAATCAATTGATTGATCAAATAAAAGTAATTTGAAGCTCTACATTTTGAATTAACCGCAATCCTTTATCGTTCTTCAAGCTTTTGTAGTTGAAATTGATCGCAATTGTTGATCGTTCTTCAAACTCCGTAATTGAGCAATTATTTACCGAAATTGAAGCTTCGAAAATCATGCTGGTGAGCCTAAATTCCATTTGTTGAGTTTGTCGGCGGCCAGGTAGTTTATTTTATCTGGTCTCGTTGAATTCATAATTAGTATTTAATTTTCGATGTTGGTTCGCACGATTAGTATGTTTTTCTGTTTGTGCATGATTATATATATACTCTATATAATTGTCTACCAAAAAATCCTGTGTGTTGCTCTCTGGTCCCTCCCCTCTAACTGTGTCACCAGATTGCTTCAATTCTAAATGGTGAGCTCTCATTCAGTTCACCTGTTTAAGTTAAAAAAAAAGCGGGTCATGGGTCTTATCAAACACAGATAGCCCTAAAATGAGTTATAGCATCTCATTTATTTGTGAAACCCTTCCATCATCAAACAATAATTTTTGCGGGTCATGGGTCTCAACAAACCCAGATGGCTCGTAAACGAGTTATAACATCTCTTTTATTTGTTAAACCCTTTCGTCATAAACCCTAATTTAATTTATCTCATCTACATATTCTCCATCGTTGTTTAATCATTTTCAACAAGTTAACTGTAACACCCCGGCTAAAGCGGAAACGCTCGAGTGTGACGTACAAATTGTTCAAAACACATATGACACTATTAAGTAACAATATTATCAATAATTAATTTACAAGTCAAGTACACAAGTTTGCAATAAGGAATACAAGGAAAATATAAATACAATAAACACTTTGTCCATTTGTTTAAGTAACCTAGGTCTAGCGGCTTCTCGTATGTCATCTTCTACTAACAGTACCTGTAGCATATGTATAAAATAATGTCAACTATATGAATAGTTGGTGAGTTCACACAGTTTGATATAAACATATAAAAACCGTACAATTCATGAACAAGTGATATACGAGCAAGTAAGGTCATTTCCAATTGGTATCAACCAACGTATTTGGATAATCGTGCAAGTAAGGTCATTTTCAATTGGTAACAAACAATGTACTCGGATAATGAGACCCTTATCCACTTATAACAAAATGGTCTCGAGTGCAAAGGGGAGCGCATGATCATACTTATTGAGGCTACCACGTGCAGATAAATTCGAGCAAGTATCAAGTAACACACAAGTCCATATAGTGAATTGTAATTTGTAAACGAAATCATAATCCTTTGAATTTGTAATAAAATACATATGCTACCCCCCAAAAATATAAAAACGTTTAAAAAGGGGTGTGTAAGAAACTCACCTTGAAATTGATGATAAACATTGCAATGAAAACTAAAAGCATGATAATGAAACTGAAGCAACCGAAAGTACTTTTAAAGAATCTGAAACGATGGAACTTCTCGAACTATAAAATAAATGTGAATTTTCAAGGACTAACTAATGGGATTATAGAAGTTTAAACAATTTTACTTCTAGGAGTTTAGGCAACGTTTTAGAATATTTTAATAGCATTTTACGAAAATATAATATTATATTTGAGTTTAACGAAATTTTAGCGATGGTTATAATTTTAACACTAACATGAGAGTTACGATATTACAATAGATGTTTTAGACGGAAATCAATTCCCGAAGAATTATAACTAAATTATTGAATTAAAGTTTACGAATTTAGAGCTAACGAATTTAAATTAACGGATTAAATTTTAATGGTTCAAAGAATGTGGACGATCGATGGGTTTTAGTTGGATATGATAAATTATAATTTATAAAAATTTTATTTAGTTTAAAAATAATTTTATTTGATTTTTAATATATTCATTTTGATTTATAAAAAAAAGAAGGTTTTGAAATGAAAATACCCAAAAAAAAAAAAACTTATGGCATGACCCGAGTCTTATGGGCTATACCAACATGAACTAACCAACTGATCTAGCTTGTAAGTTGAGAAATAATAGAAACAGAAATATATAACTAAACATTTCAGTACATCATCTTCCTTCAACCCTAGAATTCCAATTCATGAAATCCGTTATTTGTTTGATTTAATTAGCATAGGGGTTTTGATTAATAGTAAAACACGAAACCAAATCATATTTTAATTACTGAAACAGTGCCCGAAAGGTGGTGAACGATGATTGTCGGAAAACAAATTTTTAATGATCAAATACGAATTACAGGGTGTTTATTGGACTAATTTGAGGTTGTGCACGAGTTTAGATGAATGATTAAGTCCTGTTTATACTAAAAATCGAAGCGTATATTGATTTATTGGGGTTAATTGCATTTCGGTAGTTTTCGGCGGATTTCCCGAGATTAACAGGCCATTAAGAGTTGTTATAAAGTGATATATACGATGATTAAGTATTGTTGTTACAGACTAAAGTTGTTACGGAAAGTTATATGTATTTTGACTCGAGATTTAAGGTGTTTTAAATGGTTCGCCAGCGCCAGAATGGCTCACCGAAAGCTGGCCGGCAGGTGGTGGCTAGAAGAAGTTGTTTTAATAAATTAACTAGGTTAGTAACCTGTGTAATACATGGGCTGAATAAAGAATATAACATCAATAAAAAAGATGTTTATATACATGGTATAATTTAGGATTGTATAAAAATTTCTCATATATGAAATTAAATATTACATTATATATAAATTTGAAAAAAGATTAAATACAAAATTTGTTCATAAACCTTCAAATATCTCATTATACACAACATATGTGGTTTTCCCATATTAATTATTGAGTGGTACTAAAGGATAACTTTAAGGTTTTAAAATGGTGAAACAAATCAAGAGTCAAGCCAAGTTTAACTAAATTTTCTTATAAGGCAAATTCTAAGTATTTATATGTACACACGCTCGAAAAGAGACTTTTAATAGTTTATGCATATGTTCGTTGTTTTGTGCAAATCAAAAGGATCTTTATAATAACAATATTTTGAAATAAAATATTTAAAAATTAGTTTAAAATGCGTAATAAATAAACTTAAACGTTTTTTTTTATTTCTGGAAATCACACTAAATGAGAGTTAATCAAAATTTAATTTATGAAGTTTAAAAGTAATAATAAATGTAGCAAATTAATTTAATAGATTTAAATAAGATTTGATTTTAGAAATAGCTTATGTGTTATCTTATGTGGACACTTTAGAAAGATGTCATGTGTCCATAGTGTTTTGCTTTAATATAATAGTAAGATATAATTTAAATGTATTTACATATTAGCCCCCTCAAGATTCAATCTTTTTTAAAAGAAAAATTAATATAATATTTACAATCTAACCTTATAATTTCATATTGTTTATAAATGATGAGATTAAAGTTTGAATACTTGGGTAATTTTGTTATATCATGCTCGTATTGTTTGAAGATCGTTTAATTAAAAAGTTAAATCCCGGAGTTTTGTGAATTGGACAAACGAATAGAAAATGAACTATCGGTAAACGTAAATCATTGACTAATATTCTATTAATAATAAACGATGTACGTTGAACACAAATAAAGTGAAACGACGAAACAGGTTGATTTAGCGAACGCGAATACAATCCAAATACAAATAAAATGACACATGAAATACATGCAACGAAACTTTGAGATATAAAATAATATATATCTTTATAACATAACCGAAAATTTAAAATGGATTGGGTTTTCGGGTTTGAAAAGTGATGAATTTGACATTAACTTCCGATTACCACTCACTATTGTCAACCTCCGCTTTCATGTTTCAACCACCGATTCGTTAGTTGCAGGTCACCGGAAAAACGTTTTTGGCCGGGAAACTAACATTTGTTATTTTGGAAAATCAACATTTTTGTCCCAAACATCTTCGTAACATTGAATCGGACCTTTATGGACCTTTTTCTAGTAAAAGCCCCAACTATTGAAGTCATCAGAACCTATAACCATCCTCAGAATCAGTTAGTGGTGCTTAAGTGATGGCGTTGGTTGATGGTGAGTCAGTTGGTGGTGTTGGTAGAGGTGTTCAGGTTGAGTTTTTTGGCAAAAAATGTGGCTTTTCCAGCAAAATCATTTTTCCGGCAACCTGCCAGTAACGATGTTAGGATTCTGTTAATCGAGGACCGTTGGGAATTAATGCGTTAAAAGATGGGGCCATCAACAACCAATCTGTAAATTGGGACCAGCATCGACCAAAAAATGATAGTTGGGATTACTAAAGACCAATACATCTAAAATTTAAATGAACAATTCATGAATATAAACAAGCATAATTAAACAAAGGTAAACGAACATATGTGAATAAACATATATAAATAATCTCAACTTTTATGTATTGGCCGATAATAATCCTACCTTTAAAAATCACTACAAACGGTCCAACCTTTCAACTATTTTTGTCTCAATGGTCCTTCGTTAAAAAATATTTAACGTCGTTACGTTTTTTTCTGAGTTTCAAACCGATGTTTTAGGGTTTTTGATTGGAAGAATGATGCGAGCCAGCTGATGTAAAACTTATCAAATGAAATGATTTTTGTTAGTTGGAAATTCAAACACCCGAATTGAAACACTGTTTCGTCGTTTGGATCATCGTTTCGAGATAAGTTTTATATCAGTTGACTCGTATCATTCTTCGAATCAAAAACCCTAAACATTGGTTTGAAACTTGGAAAAAACGTAGTTGCGTTAAGTGTTTTTAATGGAGGACCATTGAGAAAAAAATTGTTGAAGGTTGGACCGTTGGTAGTGATTATTAAAGATGAGATTATCGGCCAATACACAAAAGGTGATATTATTTATTTCCAATTTGCCAATGAAAAATACATAAAAATTGTGGCATTTGTTTTCTAATGCACCTTAAGTGTTTCACCTAAATGAATTCGCTAGCTAAATTTGATGCTATCCCCGACCCTTAAAAACCTTAAAAACTTGATTGTTTCTTGCCCTCCAAATTATTCTAACACATTGTCAAGTGATTGAGAATTCAAGTCACTCGGTAGTTTGTAGACAAATATGTAGATTTAGGAGTAAGATTAATTTGTGGGGTGTGTGAATAAGCCATATTTTATTTATTTTTAATCTTTAATTAGAATTTATTATAGACGATCACATCTTGTCAAATCATACGCGGCTAAAACTCTGAAAGCCTCCGTTGGATACTACTAAAACCGTTGGTAGCCCACTGGTAGTTGGTTGAGCATAATTAGAACTACCATAATAATAATAATAATAATAATAAAATAGCCGGAAATAGTGTCTTATTCAGTCATTTATTTATTGATGATCTAATTATGTTTTGGTTAATTCGTTTAACTTTGAACTAAATGATATATTGTGATCTCTCAACATAATCTGGTCAATCAATGTACCAACCTTGCTTAGCAAAATCATTATAAAAACAACATCAACATCAATAATAATAATAATAATAATAATAATAATAATAATAATAATAATAATAATCTACAGATTTTATGTGAGCCTTTTAACCTTTTTAATGTATCATTAGAGAGAATGTCATAAATAACAAATACTACTTTTTTAATCTGTTTGTATAATTAGTATTTCTTTATTTGGGTTGGTAATAAATATACGTGTGTTGCTAAATGAACCTCCAATCTTTTATTTTTACTAAACACACACATTTTCTCAAGTTACATTAATATGATTCAAACATTTTATTTTTTCGCATTATAAAACTTTTTTTATGTTAAAAAATAACCAAAAAAATTATGTAAAAACACGTTTTTTTATCTTATTTAAAATAAATAAAAAGCATTTTTTTTCTTCAATCGTTTTATTTTTTGGAGTGTCTTTTTAAATAATTTTTAGAGATAACTTAATTTAAAAAATGTATTATTTATTAATAAATTAAAAAAATTAAATAACATTCAACTTGATTAACAAGTTGTTTCTTTTATCATGTGACATTACTATTCACTCTTTAAATAGAAGAAGTCGAGTAGGCGGATTGGTTCGCGTGAAGAAAAAAGCAGAAAAAACTTGAACCTAAAAAAAATATTTAAATGAAAATTTTTTGTTAGACGAGAGAGATATGATAAGATAAAAATATACAAAATATTTATCAATTTTATAAAGACGTTTTATCATTATTAATTTTAATACATTTTATAATGCCTCTATTAATATGTTTTATTACTATGATCAAGAAAAAAAAAACCAAAAAAAGAGACCAAAAGATAGAAAGAAAAAAATTTTACAGTTTTTGATTTAATATTTTATAGTGTGACTTTAAAGTGACAAGACGAAAGATATGTCAAATAATATTGTTAAAAAATTAAAAATTTAAAGAAGAGCGTATAATGAGTAAAGGAAGATAGTATCTTAAGCCTACACCTAAAAATATACTAATATTATTTGTGCAACCCGAATTTCACATGCAAACACGTACACTAAACAAAAATTAGTTCGAAATCAGAGAAACAAGTATAATACCTAAAACATACGTAATACACAAGAATTTTGTAGTGATTAGGTTATTTTTACTAATAAGAACATTGAAGAAACACAAACCACTAAGCAGATGAAATCAGATCTCAGTTTAATTTTTGTAAAACAAACATCGTGAGACTCGCTACGGGAAGGCCAAGAGGGGGGGGGGGTTACCGTAACCACCCTCCCGCGTGAAAATAAGTATTGTACTGTGAACGGAATAAGTTCGATGTCACACCCCGACTAGCACAGTGCGGAAGCGTAAAACGGGAATGCAACAGACACCTCTGGTATCAACACATTGTTTATAAAGAAACATTACAAACTAATTTACAATATATTACATTTCCTTGTTTTGTCATCGTTTTACAGTATAGGTGATACAAACAAACTAGTACGTTAACTATACGATCTTACTACTAACTCCCTTGTTTTTATTCACATAGCATCAACCACACACCTTGGACAAGTAACAGATCACCAAATCATTCC
The DNA here is from genome assembly GCF_021521415.1 of Bidens hawaiensis. Classification (NCBI taxonomy): domain Eukaryota; kingdom Viridiplantae; phylum Streptophyta; class Magnoliopsida; order Asterales; family Asteraceae; genus Bidens; species Bidens hawaiensis. Next base: position 75,688 of record NW_027495874.1, read on the forward strand.
GATTTAGGTACACCTGAAAAGCACGTTTAAAACGGGTCAACTACTAGAGTTAGTGAGTTTCACGAGTTTCAGGAAAACAGTTATGAACATTCACAAGTTAATACTTGCAATCATAATATAAGTATGTATGTATGTAAATGATGTAATTATGCTAAGCTACAGTGAAGCCTTGACTGTCTGTGCTGCGTGCATCCATTTTCCACGCTCAATCAACCACTATGGCTCCCCTTCTGCTCACAATATGCCCCGGTAGCTATGTCTAACACTACATAGCCTATTTGTATAAGTATGGTTATGTGCAAACGACGCTATGTGACACGACAACCAGGCCGATTCCGTTTGGGTTTGTCAAACCAATAGTACTATTCACAAGCCACCGGCTCGAAGTTAATCACTGTGATCGTGGGGACTTTCGTGTGTCAGCACTTAGATAATTCACATCAATACATGTTTCAGGTATGTATATGTAATCAAACATGCTTTTCACCCCAAAAGTTCGTAAAACTGTTTAAAAAGTAGGGTCATGAAACTCACGGTTTAGTAGATAATCAGTAGCACGTCGGTTCGAGGTTTGTATAACTTGCAATCACGGTTTCCTATAATCAATATTATAATAATATTAATATTTTAATATTATTATAATCTCAATACTAAACTGGGCTGTATAACTAATCTGGGTATAGCTGGAACGCCCAGAAAGTGGCAATAGGCTTAGGTTGTGATGTTGTTCAATTTCTAATACTTAAAACCGAACTTCGCTCAGATTCTCATTTTCCCAGCTGGGCCAAGTTGTTCGTTTACACGTTCAGAAAACAATTATGGGGAAGTAAGCTTGGGTAAATGTATTGGTTAATAAAATGATTAAGTTATAAAGAAAGATCACATATTGGGGTCCCAGATTAGCTACGGGGCCCGTTTCCGTTTATTCAGTTTGATTTGAGAAGAAACGCGCACAATCTATCCAAATTGTCCAGGTTTCTCATAGAAAAATTCGTTTTTACTTAATTAATTCAAAAATATGATTTTTGATCACTTTTGGTGTTTTGATATTCCCACAAGTTCGTTAGTCGCGAACTTGCCGGTTTTTATAAAAACTGAATTTGTTTAATCTTCAAATTAGTATAATTAATTAACCATTAATCATTAAATTATGAAAATTTAGCAACTTATCAATTAAAATATGTAGATTTTAATAAAAATATTTCTGGAATTATTTATTGATTTATTAATTTATAAAAATTCATTTTATCAGCTATATTTCGCTTGAAAATCGTCCATTTACCCCAAAAAATTTCTAAAAATTCCACAAAAATTCTTGAATACTCAAATTGCATCCCAAAACAACCTGTATCAATTCCAGAATGTAAAAAGCTCGTGCGATATTCTTTTCGGCCCAAATTTGGCTATAAAAATTCACACGAACGCATATAAACAAAAAACCTTTAGACTTCTCCAAATGATCCCAAAATTCATATGCGATCAAAATAAATTAAATCTGAGTTGCCAGAAAAATTTCATAATTTTTGGAACATTTTAACTATTTTTCCCCATTAAACATCCCAATTCGGTAATAAATTCGCCAAATATTCTCGGATGGTCGAAAAATTACCAAATTTGAACAGGGACTCAATGACATGGTTCCTGATGTCCCTGAAAAATTTCAAGGCCTAATAATATGCACATAACAACCTTAACCTAAACAGCCCGTAAGCGAGTGTTTCGGCATTACCTTAGTGGTTTTGGTTCGTTTCCCGCCTTTCTAATCAACTTTTCAAACTCTTGTGCTCCTATGTAGGCTAGATACAAGTCCTATATCACGAACCAAGCAATTTTTTATCAACATAACAGCCCTTAACTTAGGGTTTCGGCTAGTGCACAAAAACGAACTTTTGAACCATAAAAATGCCGTTTCAACCCTTTAATCCGTGTTTATGGCCAAAAAAAACTATCAAACCAGGTTCCTCACCATGTGTATGATCAAAACATGTTTATGGACCATTTTAGGGTTTTTACATGGTTAGGAATGATTTTTGGCAATCAAGCTTTGTTTATATGGTATTAATCGAGTTTAAACGAGCCAAAAATCGATTATTTATGACATCTTTACCTAGTTCTTGCTGGGTTTTTAGAGGACCAGGTTGATATCCAGATTCTTCACAAGAAAATGACTTCAAAAATATCTTGAGCTTTTTTTTTATATTTAAAGGAAACTTGGGGGGAGGGGGGTTTCCCCTATTGCGGCCGCCCCAAAGATGGGGTCCGTAGGCCCCCCTATTGATCATTTGTCTCGTTTTTCGTGCTCTTACATGAAATCCCGACCTCAAATTTATTTCGGGTTTGGTTTTTGGTGTTAAAAACTTATCGGGTGCGTTAAACAGTGCAAAAACGAGTGTTTTTCGGCTAGTTTTGTGTAAAATTATAAAAACATACGATATGTTTGTAAAAATCGAAAATATTTTCATGGATCGCTTAAAACATTTCAAATAAGTGTTTGGTAAGTCTTTTTCGGCTTAACGGATGATACAATGCTTGGTTTGTAACTATCTTTCGCGTTTAAATCTATAGCGGGTAGTTAAACGAGCATGTTTTTGTTTAACTTCTTTGCTATCAAACTAAGGCCATATTACTAATATTTTAGCTTATATTAAATGTATAACACTTATAGATGGCCCCCCAGGATATCTAGGTCATAACCCGACCCGTTCGGTTAATCGTTCGTTTGTTACGCAAAAGGCGTTTATTTGCTTAATCGGTAAATACGTACTGAGGTGTACCTTGTTTTGGCTCAAATGTCACATTCGACGTACTAGTAATTGATGTAATCAATGGGGAGTGAATGAGTACCTCATGAATATGGTTGAAGTATTTATAGCTGGGGATGGGGAGAAGATGATTAGTGGAGTTGTCACTGTTTAGGATATTCCTTTTTTACCTGAATAGACACGTGTAGCTCGCTTATAGGATATGACAGCCTGGCCACGTTCACGGTGGTTACCAGGTGTCCAGCTGTCCTCCTTTCATTGGTTGGTGTCATTGTTAGGGAATGTTGAGATAGTCTTATAGGAATAGTTTGTTACAAGTACTCTTTCTTATCACGTGAGAACTTATTATTATTTCTCTTTCATGTGAGGTCCCTTATGTGATCCGCGGATTCCTCCTGTGAGTGTTTGTTGATGACCCGCGGACTTAATTGGTGATCTGTGAACTATTTCTTTATATTGCTGGGTCGTTTTACTACCCTACATCTATAAACACCAATAAAAAATATATATAACGTGATCAATTTTAAATTAAGTTCAACTGTTACAAGTACTAAAATATCATCTCATAATTCATACTAAAATAATATATAATTACAAAATCCGATAATACCTTTAAAATTTAAATTAAATTAAAAGATTAACATTATATATTCATGTCATTAATCCACCAATTGTGGTCTAATGATGGAAAAGCTTGGGGTTGATAACGGAAACCCAAGTTTAATCTCCACTTGCATCAGTTTTGGTAGATTCAATGAATGATTTAAACTAGACCTTGCTAGGTTGTCTGTTTGAATCTGAAGCCCACCGGGTTTTAGTCAAACCGTGTGTTACGGCAGAGAGTTTCTGTTTTTGTAGCGGCACAACGGCTGCCAAGTGGCAGTCGGCAGTATGGTTTCACGGGGGAACGCCTAAGCCAAACTCTGAACCCGGCGTAGGCTCGGTTAAGATAACATAGTCTGACCAAAATTGGGCATCGAAGCTCTCCAATTTAGAAAGTGTGGTGGCTTAAACAAAAAATAAGTTGCCGTTCTAAATTGTAGCAACCAAAATCAAACGTTAGTGGTTAATTCGTCATAAGTTTGCATTTTGAGTTAAATTGGCTATAGAAAATGAACAAAATAGGGTCAAAATAAAATTTTACTTTCTTATTTATATTCTAAAACCTACCTAATGTAACAATTCATTATTATGTTATTTATTGTGGACTAATTAGAACACTGTAGTTAAAATATCACGCTAGCTCCACATAGATAGGAATCCATTAGCTAACCAACCTTTTAACATAACGCCTCCTCAACAAGCACACCATTATGTTTAGGACGTCAAGAGGCTGATGTGGTAAAGGTTTAACGCCCCATATAAGCCCACAATACATACTGTATTATTGTGCCGAAGTTGCAGGTGTGGAAGTTTACCCTTAGCAAATGTGTGTATATATATTCATATATGATAAAACTTTGTGTTTCAACCGGTATTTTAGGATGACCAAATGATTATGAGATGATATAGCTACGTTGTTGATTAGAATCGCCACATTTCTAGAGGCATTGATGAAAATACATACAATTTAATTATAAAGTTTAAAATATATTAAGGTGGTAGGAAAATGAACAAAGTATATTTTCTTTGTTTATGACAAAGTTAGGTATTTTCGTTGATTTGATGCCATGTTCTTGTTGACTCGATCCCTTGCATGTGCTTCCCTTTCCATAGTAATCATTAGGAAATGTAGTTAATGCTCTAGATAATATTAAAGAATTATTTGTTAAGTTTTCTCTATAGGAAGCAGATTAAACAAATTTTACTTTTGTTATTAATGGTATGTGGATAATGGTTAAGGCTTAGGATCCTAGAGGTTTTATGTTTGAAACCTGACTTAAGGGAGTTTTCTCATAGTGATGGGCTTTCCCCTTGATGGTGTTCTTGAGTGAGTCAGGCCTGGAATATCAAAATCAGTATAGACGGTTGACATCCCGTCTCAAAAAGACCCACTCAGGTATTGGCGGTGGATCCAAACGCTATTTAAAAAAAACAAATTTTACTCTTAAATCTTTCTTTCTCTTTTACTTTTGCGTGTTTCATGTTTCCCAAGATTTCCCAAATCACCCTAAAGTCATTTTGCGCACTTATGGATAAGAAAGTTTTCGTGTTTCCATCATAATTAAGGTTCTTACTTCTTAGTATGATAAAGTTTTTATAGTTAATAATTATTTATTTAAATAACCGTTACCAAAATAATTTTCATCAGTGATAAAATATGTCATATTCTATTTGATTTTACAGAGTATTGATATCTTGAAGTTAGAGCCGGGGGTCTCACTGGAAGCAGTGTCTCTATTCCTACGGGGTAGAGGTAAGGCTGTCTACATCTTACACTCCTCAAACCCTACCATAGCTTTGCTATTGGTGGGATTTACTGAGTACGATGATGATGATGATATGTTGAAGTTGTGATATACGAACTCAAGTGGTGTAGTGTTAAAAACTAAATTATTTTCTTTGAATCATAGAAGTAACTTAAACGTTTGTAAAATTATTTTTAACTACATTTTCTCTCACACAAATTGTAAGAACATCGAAAGATGAATATGCATCTTTTCCTGATTTATTAACCAAAATTTTGATAAGAAATGTTCTTTGTGTAAACTTGTAGATTGCAAAACAATGAGTGGAGTCTAAAGTTGAAGTATATCATATGAACCATTTCATCTTACATCCATTATGTTTTTTTAACACAAAATTATAATTTTCATTAATATTATCTAGATTACAAATCCTTATGTTCAACATGATTGTGTTAAAAGATAAACATAAGCTAGATGCAAGTCTTGGATAGGGTAGCCTCATCCAATGCCATCATGCCCAAAAGTCATCACGAAAACCTACATTTGACCAGATGTGCATATTATAGGTCAACTTCGCTGAGTAAGTTCGACTATTTATAAACATCAAAATAAAGCGGATGATTATACTATATAGATAAAAATCGGATTTTGGTGCCGCAAACATTTTTGAAATATTTTATTTGAATTCTTTTTTCTTTTCTTTTTGTTAGTTTTAAATATGTTTATTTTAAGAATCTATTTTCTTTTTAGTTTCACTACCTTAACCATAACGACTTCACTGATACCGATCAAGTTCGCGTCGTCTAGACGTCACAACGTCTGGGTTTTACTAATTTTTGTTGTTTTTCTGGTTTTAAATATTATCATTTTATTAATTTATTTTTTAGGTTTTGTTCTAATACCGCAACGAATCTATCCAACTAATTAACGCCTGGGGTTTATCGATCTTTGTTGTTTTTTTAGATATGTTCCTTTTACGAATTAACCAATGCCGAATTTATATCGACTAAACGCTGCAATGTTCGGGTTTCATTGATTTTTTAAAATATACTTTTTGTTATCTTTTCATTTTGAGAAAACTGTTTTTGCTTTAATTCCGAAATCGTAACAAACCTATCTAATATCGTCTGATTTCGTGTGAGTCATAAGTTGTGTGTGTATTGATACTATTTTGGGCTTTTACAGATTTATTTTTTGAATTTAGTGTCGGGGTGACATGTGTGAATATATATAAAAATTGAATAAAGATTTCACACAAATCGGGGTTTTAAAATGGTTTTCACCAACAACCAACCACACACGAAAGGCAAGTGTACCTATCGTTTGTAGCAAAGTATCGGTAAGAACCGAGTGTCAATCCATGGACACAGCCAACTTTTGATACTAAATCTTTGTAAATGATTAAACCGAACAAATAATCTAAGTGAGTTTTCAATTAACAAACTAACATGCAATAACAACAAAGCAAATAAAATGTAAATAACAATCAATCCAAACAAGGCTACTTAGACCATGCATCCACTTAAACTTAGTGAAAAAATGACAATGATAATGGCAAACATCATGAATTAAGCATCAATATCAAATTCCAATCACGACAACCTAATACTAACAACAAACATCATGATTGGTGTTTTTCAAGATAATAACCATAGATTATTAAGTTTGTCAAAACTACCTAATCTCATAATTAAAGAAAAGCTAGCATGAAAACAACAAACTAACCACCTAAAATCATGTAAACTAGACAAGTTCAAGAACACTAGTTAAACACATGAATCTTTTAATTAGCTAAACATGAACCAAGGATTATGGCCTTAATCTTTAGTAAACACCAACCAACTCAAAGCATCATGTTATCACCATACAATTTTCCAATATCAAGTTATAGATTTCATGCTTGTTAAAATTCATAAACAAGTTAATTTTCATTAGTCATTCCTAACTTAATGATGTAAACAAAGTACGCATACACAAACTGAGTTCATAAACAAGTACTCAACACATAGTTTTCCAACATATTACGGTTACGCATCTATCAAACTAACAAGACTAGGAATTAAAACAAGCATTCAATCATTAAACTCTATTCAAGAACATGTCATAAACTTGAAGAACACCAACTTGCCAAATCATGCATAGATAAATATCACATAAGCAAAAGTTTCAACATAATCTAAGTAACAAGAGTATTTAGCCCATAAGGCTTGATACAACAATCAAAATCAAAGTAATCGTACAAATCATTGTCAAGAACAAAAGATTGCAAACTAGGATGAATGATGATTGCACACTTGAAAGGATGATCACACAAAGATGGAGGCCTTGAAGTCTCTCTAACACACACACACAATAATTTTCCAGCAAATTCAGAGAATTCCCCTAAGGCTCCACACTAAAAATAAAGAGAATTGAAGGCTTATAAACTGTCTGGTCACTTGGCACGGTCGTGCCCAAATATAGTAAGTCAATATCTTGCTTTCTCCCGACCAATTTTGCAGATTTCTCTATTTTGGCACGGTAATGCCAAAAAGTGGCACGGTCGTGCGGCTTGGCACTGGCTCCGACACTGGCATGCACTGTCGTGCGGCTCGGATGGCATGGTCATGCCAAAAGTGGCATGGTCGTGCAGGGTCAAAAATGGTATGCACTGTATTGCACTGGCATGCAAATTGGGTTGGCATGGTCATGCCAAAATCCGCATGGTCATGCAAGGTTGGCAGATTTGTGGGATTTGTCTTGTAAACGTCCTCTTTTAGTCATATCTTCATCGGGCGGGCGTCCGGACCTGCAAATTCACAAATAACTTAAATAAGTACCAAATACAATGAACTTGCATGGAGTTCAACCAAAATATGAGGATAATTCGATGCAATAAGATGTACACTTTGTGTTTCATCACGGGGTCGTATGTGTATCGATACTATTTTGGGCTTTTACATATTTATGTTTTGAATTTAGTGTCAGGGCCGTAACGATACCAACCACACTCAAATCAGTGTGTTGCCGCAATGCAGTGAGTTTATACTAGTTTATATAAAAAGCTTTACATCATAGCATACATTATATAACAAAATCATAATATAAGTAATATTCCATATGGTACACAACGTTTAAACATATCACATTTGATCATTATTTCACTAGTTTTAGAATCCCGTGTAATACACGGTATAAATTAATGTATAAATTACAATGAATAATTTAATACAAATAAAATAAAAGATAATTAATGTAAAAAATGTATTACAAATATAGTCGCTTTATATCATCAAATGTATTTGAATTTTAAATCGAGAATGGGTTGTTCTACCATCGGTATACAATAATGAAGCAATACCACTGGAATCAATATTTAAAACAATGAGTCCTTTAGATCTGAAAGATGTAGTTAAAGTCTTTCACAAAAATATTTTTCACTCCATACCCTAAACCATAAACCAAAAAAGAAATCAGATTTTCGTTTTTGAACGGCTTTCATAATGTACTTATAAACACACTATTGTTTAACTATCATAATAGTCTTATACTAAATATAAAAAATGAAAAATTTGTCCATGATTTTTAAGACTTATTAAACATTAGATATTTGTAAAAAGTAAACAAAATTATTATAGTTTTCTTCAATATGAAGATGTCTAAAAATTAAATGTAAGTGTACTCTTTAAACACAAACTCTTTTATATACATTTTAATTTTAAAGAAATATCTTTCTGACAAGTAATTATTATATATTAATATTTTTTATATTAAGTATCTTAACAATATAATTTATAGCATTAATAATTCAATCAATGGAGATTGACCGATTAATACGGTACGTTGAATTTATAATCAATACTATATTTAGAATAAAGATATTCTTTTTCTACTCCATCAATAAAAAAGAAGTGATTTGGGTGAGAATTTGATAACGAGGATTAACCTTAAAATGTCATGTGTCCAAATTATTATTTTTTATTAGTAAATATAGGTAGATGCGTTAAACACTTAAGACACTTGAATGATTAACATACCATATTTGATCATTATTTAATGTGTTGGACACTTGAATGATTGTCATCATTCGATGCATGATAACCACAATCGGACCATAACTATAATCAATGTTGGAACCATAAATGGTATTCATAACTGAATCATAACTAGTATATATCCAAAACTCGACTACACCTTTTATCTAGGGCTGTAAACGAACCGAACGAACACGGACAAGACCTTGTTCATGTTCGTTCGTTAAGAAAATAATGTGTTCACGAACACTTACCGAACGAGATTTTATGTTCGTGTTCGTTTATTAAGGAAATTAATGTGTTCACGAACGGTTCACGAACACAAATAAAATCAGAAAAACGGAGAGATTGCGACTGATGTATTTATCAATGTGAATAATGAAAACATATAAACGAATCGAATGAACACGAAAAATGACATGTTAGTGTTCTTTCATTTAACTTTAAAAGAACACATACACTTAATTGAATAAATATTTATGTTCATGTTCATTTATTTAAAAAGGGACATTTGTGTTCGTTTGTTTAAAATCTAAACGAACAAAACTGAACAAAGATAAACAAACATAAATGAACAAATGTAAATGAACACAAACAAACATAAATGAAAACACTTAAATAAACACAAATTAACAAATATAAAATCTTTAAACAGATGGCCTATCTAGATAATATTAAATTATTTTCTATTAATACATAAATGAACACAAATAAACGAACATAAACGAATGTTCATGAACATAAATGAATGAACGGAACATGTGTTCATGTTCGTTCGTTTAATTAAACGAACACAAGTTTTTTGTTCAAGTTCGTTCGTTTATTAAATAAACGAATATAAACGAACTTCCCGCCGAACGTTTCACGAATGTTCATCGAACGTTCGGTTCGTTTACAGGCCTACTTTTATCTCCAGCTCTAACTTAATCCTTTATAATAGCCATTCGTCTTCGAGGGACCAATTGTGTTGCCATTGGAAGGGTGGGCTTTCCACATTCATCACAAAATGGACATAACAACTTTGACGGTATATTTTCGTTACAAAAACTTTACTCTTTTTCAACCGTTTACAACTTTGACTATAACATCCTTTACACGTATCTACTTATACTTTTAAATAATTTATCATTAACTATGAAAACGTACATTACTTTTTTTATACTCTGTTAAGTATACCCACTAAACAAAAACATGTAAGAAGGGGGTTCTAGAGCGCACTTGGTCACATGCTTGGGCTCTGAGTGAGTGATCCTTTCTCGTATCGAACACTTGGAACTAAACAAGGTTCACATGTGAAACGAGTAAGGCTTCGTTTAAAATAACAATCCCACTATCATACTTTCGCTTAGGAGTTTAGTCGATATTTCTCATACGTTCTCTTGAACTTTGCTTTTATTGAAACATACATTTGCTTAAACATACTCTCACTTGGTCATACTTACACATGACTAAACTTTCTTTTGGCCATACTTTCACTTGACCAAATTATACACTTGAACTTTAATTTAGAGTCCTAAGCAGGCAAAAATAGCAGTTGTTCCCCCTTCTTAACAAAAAATCATCAAGAACATACAATTATCAGTTAAATGTATCATTTAAGTTGTATTATCCTAAACAAAAATGTAAAATTGGCGAAAATTTCTTACCTTGTTGCTCGAAAAACGAAACCGAGCATTATCCGTTGAAGATGGTGAAGATCACTTTGATAAAAGGAACATTCTTACCTCCATAGATCGAATGAGCTAACGTACTTCGATAAAAGGAAAATTTATGCCTCCATAGAAGGAGTTAGCTAGCCTACTTCCATAGGTTATCACTTTGTCTCATTCCTCTTTGAACTTAAAACTCCTTTGAAGGCGCTCCATTAATGATAACCGAAGGTGACAATTAATTGACAAGGAGCCCCAAATCTATTTCTTCCTCGAACAACCACCAAACGACTACTGCTTACCACCGACTCACTACCGTTTTATTTTGTTTTGCCAACACCTTCGGAATATCTTTTTGAATGCAACGTACCTATTAAATTTGTTTAATCTTTAGGAAAATGATTACAATTAACTATATATAGCCCTTTGTTTAATTAAACTGGATGTTTTAATACATTTTGAAAATCCTATTCGAATGCCTCTTTGAATTTCTTTACAAATTTGAAAGTGAAGCCATCTTGCCCAATGTGTTATCACTATCGCAACTCCATATTGCGTCTTAAATGTCTTCCAAAGAAAATATATTGTTTAATTTAAGTGTCGCCTCATCAACTACTAGCATCATAAACTCGTTTAACCTCGACCTCCTCGGCATTGGCTCGTTAAACTGTTGTTTAAAAATTTTACATCTTTTTCGGATTATTACACCAGACCTCGTTTTATGATCAATTTTCCTCAATTTCTTGGTTACCTTTGCTATTCCATTGAGGGAAACTTTTCCTACAATATCGAATTACAAGATAAGTAATATTTTAGTAGATTTATTGACTTAAAAGTTAAGAGACTTCTTTTTGTTAAAACAATACCTATAATTACATAAAAAGTTACATTCTATGCGTAAGAGTAAGGAGTAAAATAATGCCAATATATGTGACAATGTTCAATGTCACGTCCTTTCATCAAACAAAAACTAGGAAATAACGATGACTGGCTATTTCCATTACCGTTATATTTCTCACCGGCCACTTGTTATATATATCTCATGATGTATGCAAGAAGACGTGGCCTTAAGTGAAACTTTTTCTTCATCAACAATGTACAAATTCTTTAAATTTAATTTTAATTAATTAAAAGAAAAGAGGATGAGTGGGGTAGGGTGTCATATGGGTGTCACATGAAAACTTTTGCATGCAAAAGCACATGCACAGGCAAGAGGAGGGAACACACAAGACTACCCTGGTTAACGTCTTCTCCAAACCGTGTTAACGGGTCGGGTTAAATTATATCCAAACATCGTGTGGGTCCTACCATATATATGCATCAAGTATATGCAATATATATATAATGTATGTATATATATACGCTATATAGATCACGCATGCCATATATATATATAGGGTAAGGTTAAAATGAAAGCTCATTTGAGTTGTGAAAACCCACAAAAACCCTATGTAACATCGTTTTTTTTTTGTTACATGTAATATATGTTGTAACATTTAATACAAAACATCGAAACATCAAAAAAAAAGTTTTGCTATTTTTTAACACTTTTTTTTTACTAATTTTTATATATGTTTTCAGGAGAGAGAAAAAGTTATATTTATATTTATATTTTTTATTCATTTAATTGTGGATCACAAGATTTAAACAATAATTAAAAACATGTTGTTGAGAATGAGTTTCTAGAGTTTTCACAACTCAAGTGGGTTTTCATTTTATACTTAGCCTATATATATATATATGTTTTTGGGCGAATTGAAGGAGCAGCCTGGAATGACCATGCTGAATTTGGTGAGGACAAGCTTGGCCATATGAACATGACATAAATACAAGCCATCTATGTCAACTGGACCCGTCAACCATCAAATGTTATTCCTTCTCAATCACAAACATTTACTCTTAAAAAAAATCAAAATATAATTTTATTAGTACAAAAACGCATATAATTCTATTTAGATATTAACCTGTACGATGCAGCGTATTTGCGTAATTTGTTAACCGTGCCATAGAGTGTTTACAAAAGTTTTTAAAATTGAAGCCTGTGAAAATTGACGCCAAAAATGTATTCAATACATTCACGTTGAAGACTTGAAGTATTGTTGTTAATTATAATAACGAAAAGTTAAAAACGGTCATTTTACAGCAAAAAAAGTACACCATGATGTTGTTTTGATAACATGTAAATTTGAGCTTTGATCACTTGTACATTATTAACAAGGCTTTGAACAAATTTTATATCAATGCTTATATAAAAATAACACGCTACAAGGGCATATACTCGGGATTTTACATAAAACCGTATTATAAAAATTATAAGACAACTGAAAAAAAAGTAATAAAAATGTTAGTAGTCCAAATGACATAACATGGTTGGTTAAAAAATAAATAAAAAAATAGAGTACTATATAATTCAAATTACATATGTGTGTGCCACTACGAAAAGAATATTCATGTAATATTGTTTATATGATTTTACAAGCTTATTCCCATGGGAAATGAAGAAGAAAAGAACTAAATAGAAGTCAAATTAAAAATCAGTATGTTAAATATTTCTCAAATCACTATTATGTAACTCAAATTATGCATGCAACACTATACAAGTACAACAAGCATAGCTATGTAATGTTCGGTACATCATTGTGCTTGTTGTAATTGTACATGCATACGTAATTTGATTTGCATAGTAGTGTTTTAAGAGATATATATCAAAATAGTTTAAATTACACCAACATAAAGAAAATTTTCACGTATAACTTTTTTGCAATGTAAAGTTTACACGAATGACGAATTTATCATTGACTTCATATGTAAATGTATTTCAAAACTTAAGATTATTGATTTCAATGTAAAGTTTACACTATTATTGATACAAAATGAAAAATCATGTCAGTTTTGTGATTATCAATTATATCATTAACATGGATAATTTCGAATGCTTCATTTCAAGACTTCAAAATTTTAGTATACGTTTAAAGCTATGTTTTCACGAAGTGGCACCTCGTACATAAACTATAGTGTTTTGTACATGTATAAATTTTCCCTTAAAAGAAACAAAAATATACTAAAAGATTTTTTTAACTAATATAAGCTGAATAACAAAATACAATCTCAAGCTATTTTTAGAGGAATTTAGGGGTGGATTCGTGTCCTGTAGAATTAGAGAGAGTACATGAGGTTTCGTTTAATAATAATAATAATAATAATAATAATAATAATAATAATAATAATAATAATAATAATAATTAATAATAATAATAATAATAATAATAATAAACTACATATAACTGTTTCTTAACCAAATTGAAAGATAACTAAAGGGCCAGGAGAAATGGAAATGGGTTTCCTAAAGCTTGTTAACATCTTGGGCCAGCTTACGAAGGCCGTTAAAAGTTCAATAAGCGCAGTTAACTAGTACAGTCTTTGCAACTTTACAAGCCCAGTTAACTAAAAGTTCAGTTGAAAACACCAGTAACAGTAACATTACAAATAAAAAAACGCATCAATCATGCAGGCCAGAGGCCCATAGGGCTCAAGAAGCAATTCAGAAGCCCGAAATTTTGTGGAAAATTGACTCGGTTATAAACAAGCAGACTCGGTACAGCCCAGTGTATAAACAATCCAAGTTCAAGTTGGCCCTAGCTTGACTTGTTTAAGTTAAACAAAAAATATTTTATATCATAATTTATTTTTCATTATTCTACTGATTGGTGACCTAGCTAGCATTCGACTTATGAGGTAAATAGTTGAACTTTGGCAATGTATACATATATTTGTTCAATTTTATTTTAATCTTTGCATAACTATGTTAGGCATGTCGGAGTATAGTTTGTTTTAATCTTTAAATCTTGATCATTTATTTTGTAGAGATTTATATATGTTATTAAAGGTTGTGGTTCCTTTTTGATATTAGAGAATGTCCTCTTACCACTAATCAGTAGGTGGAAGGTGGAACCGAGTTAAATCCGAATTCAAACTTTACCATTAAAAATTTATATATATTTATATATATACATATATATATATATAGGTAAAAGAACCAATGCAATAATTTCTTATCGTACATTACGTATGTGACATCCTTACACCCTTGATTTCAAAAGGCACATGGTGGCAATATTGTAAATTCTTTCAATTCGTTTCCATCATTATTAACCGTTACGATCATTCAACCATCATCACCGACTCTATTGCAGACTCCACTTCAACTGAATTGAAAAATTAAAAATTGATTTCAACTGATAAAAGTCTAAATACGTTCCAGATTTGTTCGTAGGATGAAATTGATGATCAAATCGATGGTCCCTTATAAATGATAAGTAATTCAGTCTTACGAGAGGCTCTTATTAAGAATTAAAGCCACAACATGCATGGTTAGAGAAATTAGTTTAGTCTGCTGAACACTTAATCGTATAAAAAATAAATGCATTTAATACTTAAAATAAACCTATATTTTTGAAGCCGGTAAACCTATAATTGAAGCCAATACGTACACATATCTATCAAATAAGTAGTTACATAAAACCTGCAGAAGCCGACTGTAGAGCCTGTTGCCATTGCATTGATTAAAGTCGATTGAAGATGAACAACATGATAAAAGAAGCGCTTGAAGATGGCAATCAGTATATCAGGTTGAACAATTGAACACGATTAAAAATTTTAACACATGAACCTTTTATGAGAACCCAAGTTGCCAATCTGTAAGTTGGAACTTTTCTATATAAAAACTTGATTGGGTTTCTCTTGTTTTAGCCCGCCTAGACCAAATTAAATCTATCTAGTGAATCATGAAAGCATGCTTGTTCATTCATTCATAAAAGTTTATTTATATGTTGTTTTGTTTGTACTTTGTACACGTTTGTACTTTGTGCCTATCACTATTTATTTATGATTTAAACAATCATTTTCGTTGCATATACTTCATAAAAGAAATAGATTTTCATGTGCGTGCGTTTTTTTTAGGTAAGTGTGGATAACTTAAGTTTAATTTTCATTCATTCTTACATAATAACCTTATCTTTTACATATCGTATGCTTAAAGTTAAAATGACGCACACGTAACTTAATTCAACCTAGACTGTAAAAGTGGAAAAGTGGTGAATATACCATGCTTTTGAAAAATAAAAAATAAAAAAGAAAAAGAAAGATAGATAGATTTTCTTTGTTATGTTTAAATGATAAAATATTCCGATTTGTTTTATTATAGAAAGTGGATGTCGCAGTCGAACTGAATAAATGAAATAGAATGAATTGGAAATCAAATAGAAAAAGACTGTTAAGGAATGTCGGGAGGCTATTGGCATCACATATTCACATATATCCAAGTCTTCTACTTCAATCTGTATCTTTACATTTCATGTGATATGTGACACTTCACTCTTTTATCTGGATTTATAAAATCACAATTTACTAATTATTTTTAAACAAATTATACTTTATTAACACACTTTAATTAACAAAATTGTGTATGTGAATCATAGCATTTAAACATCTCTAACCGTCAAAAATAGTTGTTGCTTATAAAATTATACCAATGAAAAACACACTCCATGTATTTATATATATTTTTTAGATACACACATCTCATATAATCACACAACTATCTAATGTGCTTTATACTCGTACCTTTAAAAGACATTATAACTCACTAACATGTTAGTGAGATAAATATCTTTTGATACCCTACTCTATTTAATTCATCCATTAATTACAATTAACAAGACCGTGTACCATACAACTATCATATTATGTACATCAAAATTTATTTTTATGAAAACACGCCTCAATAATGCTTAATTGAATTCCACTTTTTTCTTGAAAGGCGGTATATTATAAACACGGCAACTAACAGATGACTAGTCACCAAAATAACAAAAGAAATTTAATTTGCATATCTACCACATTTGGGCCAATCAACTCTAACGATACTCGATCTAGCAATCACCCATAAAAAAGTTAGTACCTTTATTTCCTCGATGTAAGATGATAAAATACTGATTGATTTCTATTCAATAAAGGGTTACAATATATAGAGATAAATAGGCCCATGGGCTCGATACTAAACCCTAATACTATAGCTTCTAATACACCCCCACAGTCAGAGCGGTAGAGAATTGAACGCTAAGACTGGAAAATAATAAACAAAAAACATAAAAGAAAGAACAATTATAATGATAATAATAACTAGTCTCGATCTAGGTTCTTAGACTTGTAGGTCCAAAACTTTTGCTAACAAATGCATACTATGTTCCTTGTTTCCAAAAAGCATGCGACTGTCGGACTGAATTTGACCCGATCGGCTTGTAAGCTATTAGTCTTCAAAAAAATATCATCAAAATTGTTGGGGTTACGGAATTGTAGTTCATTAGGTCATGGTTCCCGAAATGATAAACACTATCTGTGTAATATACTAAAATTCGAAACAATAAAATAATAAATGTCGATTGTTAGAAAATTGATAAACCGATAAACTGTTAATAAACGAAAAATCATGAGTTACATAATAATGCTATATTTAATATCAAATAATAATAAGATGTTCAAGATGGTTAAACACAATGGGTTAAATTGTAAATGTTTGAATTAGTTGAGATAAGTTCAAGGACCAGTTTTAACAATTCCTAAAACACAAATTGAAGCATACACACTTACGTATTCTTTCAGGTGAAAACGTGAACAACAAACGATACGATTATATCAGGATTTGATTTTGTTTCAAACTCGTTTAATATATATATACGATAACATTCCAACGATTTTGATTGATCCAAAAACCTTAAATCTTAGCCTTTTCTCTCTGCCGTATACACCGCCGCCGCCGCCCTGCAACTAGCCGGAGAAACCGCTGACATCACAGCCACCGCTACACGGGTTCTCGCCGTCGCCGGTGGTAGCCAGACAACCAACGCTAACTTCCGATCCCTGCTCGTACACGTGAGGTCTTCACCACCGCGGCAACTTGTTGTTGCCGAAAGTCAAAAACCGCCTACGTCGTTGTAGCTACGATCTAAGGTTCTCTTGACGTTTAATCAAGCTTAAGTCATTTTACTATTATTGCTACTCGTTTATAAGGTACGGTTTCTGTTTTTGTTACTCTTAGTATTAATTATATTCTGTTACTTGGTAGTACGGTTTCTGTTTTTGTTACTCTTAGTATTAATTATATTCTGTTACTTGGTAGTACGGTTTCTGTTTTTGTTACTTTTAGTATTAATTATATTCTGTTACTTGGTAGTACGGTTTCCGTTTTTGTTACTCATAGTATTATATTTTGTTCCTTCGTAGTACGGATTCCGTGTTTTTCTTCTTTTAGCTTTATATTGTTTTCACCGTTCTCGTAGTGGTACGGATGCTGTTTCTTGTTACTTCGTAGTACGGTTTCTGGTTTCTTTCTCTAATAGTATTAATTATATTCCGTTACTTCGTAGTGCGGCTTTTGTTCTCGTTTACTAATAGTATTGAATCTATTCCGTTACTTTGTAGCACGGATTTTCGTTACGCGTCGGTTATATTTTGAGTTCAGTTATTTTATATAATATATTTTAGTTATATGTTACTAGTTTTAGTACTCTGTTACCCGAGCATTTTCTGACTTGTCGTTGGGGCGTCAACGGGAAGGCACTTGTCGTGACAGTGCGTAATTAAAGTTCACGGCGTCTCTAACTAGTACTTTTGAAGTATTAGGGCCACTTAGGGGCGTATAGATCGATCTTAGCTCCGACTCCTGACTCCTGACTCCTGACATGGCACTTATCGTGACAGTGCGTAATCAAAGTTCACGGCGTCTCTGAAAGTACTCATGTAGTACCTTGGCCACTTAGAGGCGTATAGATCGATCTTAGCTCCGACTCCTGACTCCTGACTTCTGTTTGAGATGGAACAATGTGTGCACGCCACCCACACCGTCTCCTTGGTGCATGGACTAGCTAGCTGTGTACCCCTCTGTTTAGGCTCTGGGTGCTTCCGTATTACACGACCTATTTATTTTAACATCATCGTCGTGTATTTTAGTAATTATATTTTGTTTCGCTATATTTCTGGTCCGTTTTGATATGTGTATACGCATTTGGTTAAATTTGAGTATATTCAGATTACGTCCCGATCGTGTATCGGATTATGTTTCGCATTTAATTATAGTTCAGTTAAATGTTACACGTTATATGTTACACGTCACACATTATATGCTACAAGTTATATGTTTCTGGCTCTGGGTGTTTTTGTTATAGTTCTGATATATTTCCGCATGCGTTTGACCATGTTCTGGCCAAGTGTCGGATCATACATCCGAATTTTATTAAGTATATGTTTAGGTAAAAAGGGTTGGTTTCGAGTTTGAATTGAAGTTCGTATATTTATTCTCTTACGTCTGTCCTTACCTATACTATTGTTCTTTCCGTTACTGGGCAATTTTTGGCTCAGCCGTGTTTTCTTGTTTTGTTTTTCTTATTTTGTTTTCAGGTAATCCGGGATTCTGGGAATTTAGTGATGAGAGATAAAAAAATGAAGTTCAAGCTTCTAAAAGTTAATTCATTTTGTTTAATAATATGACGTAGGTTGCATTAATTTTTGTTGTATTTTGGATTGTGGCGTTGATTTGATATCTGTAATAGTAATACGTTAGCCTGTTCTGGGTTGGGGTGTTACAGTTATGGTATCAGAGCAAAGGCTCTTTCATGTAGAAAACTTAAACCTAAAAGTAAAACCTGTGAGGAAATGGGTAGACGTTGGGTTAGGGTTTCATGTTTCCTGTCATTATTCATCATTCTGTGATTTTCCCAATGTCAGTAAGAAAACCGTCGTTGTTAGCAATAGGCGTCTTTTCAACCTTATAAATTAGTCAAGTACAATGAGTTAAGTTATTCTGTCTTCTCCACCGCTTGCGCTCTATGACTTAAGAAGTGACTTCCGAAGACATTGTTTGAAGCCACCAAAGAGATCATGACTTTGACTAACCCTCTTTACACTCGATTTAGACCTTGCTACCTCGTATGCCTCGAGACATATTCCGCAGGACCTATAATCTAAATAAATATGAGACTTGGTGTTAGTAAACACCTTTAAGTAACCGACATCTTTCATAATTTGTTTGTCATCGCAACGTTATTTCTTTGTAATCATAGCTAGGACTTTGAGATGCATTATGGGTGGACAATTATGACCCTACTGTAAAGTAAATTGACGATTACACTTGATCAACGTAATGGTGAATTTACAGTTACATATGTGTACTATTGAATTCCTATGATGTAGATTAATGTCTTTCTGAATCCGTAAAGACACTGTAAAGTAAATTAACGATTGCACGTCGCAAATGTAACCGTGAATTTATACGTACGCATGAGTGCTACTACAATCTTATTTTGCATATTAATATTTCTTTGAATACGCCAATCTGACCTTGTCACAAGTTTGCCATTATATAGTTATAGGTTTATACGACTTTATTAATATAAAACCACTTTGAATGCAAAACTCATGTTTGCGACCCCGTTCCAATATTTTTTTTATTGTTTACGTCATAGTACCCCGTAATCCGGTTAAATCGGTTTGATTTTGTATAAATTTTGATTTCTCAAGTTCAATCTCTGTTTATCTGTCGTTTCAGGAAATCCGAAGTTTTAGTGTCTTGTATTCGCATATCTGAATTTATGAAGTTTACATTCGGTTCGGTCTTCGTTATATTTGAATTTACTTGTTTCCATTATGCAATTTCGAGGACGAAATTCTTTTAAGGGAGGTAGTATTGTAATATACTAAAATTCGAAACAATAAAATAATAAATGTCGATTGTTAGAAAATTGATAAACCGATAAACTGTTAATAAACGAAAAATCATGAGTTACATAATAATGCTATATTTAATATCAAATAATAATAAGATGTTCAAGATGGTTAAACACAATGGGTTAAATTGTAAATGTTTGAATTAGTTGAGATAAGTTCAAGGACCAGTTTTAACAATTCCTAAAACACAAATTGAAGCATACACACTTATGTATTCTTTCAGGTGAAAACGTGAACAACAAACGATACGATTATATCAGGATTTGATTTTGTTTCAAACTCGTTTAATATATATATACGATAACATTCCAACGATTTTGATTGATCCAAAAACCTTAAATCTTAGCCTTTTCTCTCTGCCGTATACACCACCGCCGCCGCCCTGCAACTAGCCGGAGAAACCACTGACATCACAGCCACCGCTACACGGGTTCTCGCCGTCGCCGGTGGTAGCCAGACAACCAACGCTAACTTCCGCTCCCTGCTCGTACACGTGAGGTCTTCACCACCGCGGCAACCTGTTGTTGCCGAAAGTCAAAAACCGCCTACGTCGTTGTAGCTACGATCTAAGGTTCTCTTGACGTTTAATCAAGCTTAAGTCATTTTACGATTATTGCTACTCGTTTATAAGGTACGGTTTCTGTTTTTGTTACTCTTAGTATTAATTATATTCTGTTACTTGGTAGTACGGTTTCTGTTTTTGTTACTCTTAGTATTAATTATATTCTGTTACTTGGTAGTACGGTTTCTGTTTTTGTTACTCTTAGTATTAATTATATTCAGTTACTTGGTAGTACGGTTTCCGTTTTTGTTACTCATAGTATTATATTTTGTTCCTTCGTAGTACGGATTCCGTGTTTTTCTTCTTTTAGCTTTATATTGTTTTCACCGTTCTCGTAGTGGTACGGATGCTGTTTCTTGTTACTTCGTAGTACGGTTTCTGGTTTCTTTCTCTAATAGTATTAATTATATTCCGTTACTTCGTAGTGCGGCTTTTGTTCTCGTTTACTAATAGTATTGAATCTATTCCGTTACTTTGTAGCACGGATTTTCGTTACGCGTCGGTTATATTTTGAGTTCAGTTATTTTATATAATATATTTTAGTTATATGTTACTAGTTTTAGTACTCTGTTACCCGAGCATTTTCTGACTTGTCGTTGGGGCGTCAACGGGAAGGCACTTGTCGTGACAGTGCGTAATTAAAGTTCACGGCGTCTCTAACTAGTACTTTTGAAGTATTAGGGCCACTTAGGGGCGTATAGATCGATCTTAGCTCCGACTCCTGACTCCTGACATGGCACTTATCGTGACAGTGCGTAATCAAAGTTCACGGCGTCTCTGAAAGTACTCATGTAGTACCTTGGCCACTTAGAGGCGTATAGATCGATCTTAGCTCCGACTCCTGACTCCTGACTCTTGACTTCTGTTTGAGATGGAACAATGTGTGCACGCCACCCACACCGTCTCCTTGGTGCATGGACTAGCTAGCTGTGTACCCCTCTGTTTAGGCTCTGGGTGCTTCCGTATTACACGACCTATTTATTTTAACATCATCGTCGTGTATTTTAGTAATTATATTTTGTTTCGCTATATTTCTGGTCCGTTTTGATATGTGTATACGCATTTGGTTAAATTTGAGTATATTCAGATTACGTCCCGATCGTGTATCGGATTATGTTTCGCATTTAATTATAGTTCAGTTAAATGTTACACGTTATATGTTACACGTCACACATTATATGCTATAAGTTATATGTTTCTGGCTCTGGGTGTTTTTGTTATAGTTCTGATATATTTCCGCATGCGTTTGACCATGTTCTGGCCAAGTGTCGGATCATACATCCGAATTTTATTAAGGATATGTTTAGGTAAAAAGGGTTGGTTTCGAGTTTGAATTGAAGTTCGTATATTTATTCTCTTACGTCTGTCCTTACCTATACTATTGTTCTTTCTGTTACTGGGCAATTTTTGGCTCAGCCGTGTTTTCTTGTTTTGTTTTTCTTATTTTGTTTTCAGGTAATTCGGGATTCTGGGAATTTAGTGATGAGAGATAAAAAAATGAAGTTCAAGCTTCTAAAAGTTAATTCATTTTGTTTAATAATATGACGTAGGTTGCATTAATTTTTGTTGTATTTTGGATTGTGGCGTTGATTTGATATCTGTAATAGTAACACGTTAGCCTGTTCTGGGTTGGGGTGTTACAATCTGCGAGAGGTAAGTCAGCAACCTGCAACCGTAGTCGTGTGGAGGTGTGTCGAAACTTAGCAAGCGGTGGTTTCCTAGACCCGTAGATCTAAAAAAAGAAAAAGAAAGCAAGGAGGATGACCGTGGTCATGCATCGGTCTCTTGGATCCGTAGATCAAGAGATCAGATCCGTAGATCTTAAAAAAAAAAACTAAACTAGTCAAACTGTAGTTTGAGATCGGTGGTCATGGACCGTGGTCCTAGATGCAACTAAGAAACCGATAAATTAAAAGAAAAAAAATACGACAGTTTGAGATCGGTGGTCATGGACCGTGGTCCTAGATGCAACTAAGAAACCGATAAATTAAAAGAAAAAAAATACGACAACGAACCGAGAGAATGATAGTAAAAGAAAAAATTATAACCCAACCCAATTGTGATATTAGCTTGTCAAAGAAAATAAAGATACATCTTAAATATCTCAAACTCCAAGAACAAATGTCGACCATGCCTTTTGTTGACTAATACACCCAATATGAATAATGATTTATCAATGTTTATGATTAAAATAATGAAAACATAGAATCCTTAATCTAGGGTGCGGAACAGAGGAAAACATGAAAACAATAAAACCCCTAAAGCCTGTCGGGGGGAAAAACCACCAATTTTATGTGAAAAATAATGTGTGACGGTAAAGAAAACTTGAATTTGAACCAGAACGAAACTTTATTAAAAATATGAAATAGAAAAACTAAAATAAAACTAACAAGAAGGACAGGGCGGCGGTAGCGGCACACCGCCCTATCTAAGGTTTGAACGTGATGGTGACGGCTAGGGTTTGTTTGTGTGTGGGGCAACAGAAACGGTAGAAAATCTCGGTTGGGTTTGATATCATGTAAGATGGTAAAATACTAATTGATTTCCATTCAATAAAGGGTTACAATATATAGAGATAAATAGGCCCATAGGCTCGATACTATAGCTTCCAATACTCGACGATTTTGTTTTTACTCGTGCTATTGAATTCCACTTTTAACAATAATATTTTAGAATTCATTATTTATTTTAGTAAGAGTTTATTTTTCTAAAGTAAATATACATATGTAACAAAAAATAATATTTGTAATCAGTGACGGATCCAAGATTTTTTCTCTATGGGTTCACTATTTGGGTTGGTTTAACGGTTCGGGTCGGTTTGAAGATTTGGGCTGTTTCAACGGTTCGGATCCGTTAAGATTTATCACATAATGAAAATATGATACAATAACAAAAAACAAAAAAAAATCGGATCGAAGGTCAAAACACCAACTAAACAAAAAAAAACACTTCAACAAATTTCAATTAACAAATCTCAACATAATCATTCATCCATTAAACATTAAACAAATAAACAACGTGTTTGAATAAAATTAAAAACACCACATAAACAAATAAAAAGTAATCACATGAATAGAATTCTGAAGAGGTGAAATGGGTGGCTTAGTTGGGGGATGGAATGGAGAGTTAAAAGTGTTCTATGGGCTGAGGGCTGTGGCCTTAATTAGTTAACAACTTAAATAAAGTGAAAGAAAATAAAAGCAGGCTAGAAAAGGGATTCGAACCCTGTATATGAAAACAGAATCCCAAGTTGTTTACCATCAAGCCACTAATGCAATTTGTGTACGGATTCACTCACAATGTATGTGTGGGTTCACTCTCATATTTTGTATAGGCGTTTTATATAAAATCCGAAACTCAGTGTATTCCTTTGAACCCGCACCATTCTACGTAGATCCGCCCTGTATTGTAATAGAGAGAAAAACCAAATATAAGTAGAATTAGTGGGAATTCAATTAAGATGATGTGGAAAATTAGGCCTTCGACAGACCCTTTCAAGTGAAATCTGGGTTGGATCTTTAGATTATAAAAGATGATACTTACCTTCAGATAAAGGTTGCGGAGTCGATGGAGTCGGGAGTAGAGAAGATGGTGACGGCTGGAACTTTTATAAAAGGGAAAATTCCCAAAATAGCCCATTTTAGAGAGAGAAGTCCCATTTTAGCCCTTTTTTTACTCAAAATCTTTTATAATTTGGACTGACAAGACGCTTTGAGAAAAGATAAAAATAAAGAGGGAGCAGGCCAAATTTCGCAAGAAAGTCAGATAAAAGACGAGATTTAGGGAAATAATGCCGTGCAAGTCCAAATTATTTTGTAATCTTGGAGCAAAAGTCCATATTTTTCCAAATCTTTTTTATTCAAAAAAGCGTCTTGAGAGACTGTTTTTTATGTTTCCTACCTTTCCCGTCTATATTTTCAAATTCTTAGAAAAATATAATTTTTTACAATTATACCCCTTAACCACCACCACCACCTTGAACCACCACCATCATGTCGGCCCCACCCCATCACCACCACCGAACCACCACCACCACCACCTTGAACCACCACCATCACGTCGGCCCCACCCCATCACCACCACCGAACCACTACCACCCCCACCCCATCCTGGCTCATACCGGAACCCTCTGAAACACAAAGGGCATGAACCAACAAGTTGCAGCCTTTGCAATGATAGGCTAGACCCTCAACCGGGTTATGACATATTTGACACGGTTGGGTCTGGTTATGATTGGGTCTGTGGACAAAAAGACTCAACTGGTGTGGGTGGTGGGTGGTTGTGATGAGTGATGACCCACTTGGTGGGAGACTTGGCGCAACAGTTGTGCATGTTTAAGTTGCAAATGGTGCAACTGAACCATGAGCCTGTTCCGGAGATCTTACAGCCATCCCAGTGGTAGAGTGTGTTGGACATCAGCTTGGTGAAACGGTGGAGAGGAGATGATGGGGTGGTGGTGGTGGTGGTTCTGTGGTGGTGATGGGGTGGGGCCGACGTGATGGTGGTGGTTCAAGGTGGTGGTGGTGGTTAAGGGGTATAATTGTAAAAAATATACTTTTATAAGAATTTGAGAATATGGACGGGAAAGGTTGGAAACATAAAAAAACAGTCTCTCAAGACGGTTTTTTGAATAAAAAAGATTTGGAAAAATATGAACTTTTGCTCTAAGATTACAAAATAATTTGGACTTGCACGGCATTATTTCCCCAAATCTCGTCTTTTACCTGACTTTCTTTCGAAATTTGGCCTGCTCCCTCTTTATTTTTATCTTTTCCCAAAGCGTCTTGCAAGTCCAAATTATAAAAGATTTTGAGGAAAAAATGGCTAAAATGGGACTTATCTCTCTAAAATGAGCTATTTTGGGAATTTTCCCTTCTATAAAACCCTAATTTTACTTTATAATATTGTTTACCTTTTGGTCAAAAGGGAAGTTACTTTATTGTGTGATGTGCTCTGATGCGTTGGGTCCTAAAAATGCGAATGGTAAGCAATATTTGTACTTACCTTGAGATAATATTTGTAAAGTGAACAAATCTGAACAAAAACTAATATTCGAAATAATATAAAATTTTATATATTAAAAGTTATAAAAGAAAAAACATATATAATATAATTAGTTATATTACTATAATATTAAAAAATAAGTAACAGGCTAACACGCCTTTGACTATGTGTTTGGATGCCAACACGTCATTGACCACGTGTTTGGAGGTTTAACTTATCTTTTACCATGTGTTAGGAAGTCCAACACGTCTTTGACGATGTGTTTCTAACACTTTAGGAAGTCTAACACTTGTTAGTGTTAGAAACACATCGTCAAAGACGTGTTAGACTTCCTAACACATGGTCAAAGATCAGTTAGAGGGAGACATTTTTGAAATTCTAAAATTTGGGGGACAAAAATGAAATTTCATTCCAATGTAGGTTCCATTTTGAGAATTTCACTTTGTGTAATCAAGTCAGTGAACTTGTTTAACACCAATGTGAAATCCAAATAAACATTTTTACGAGTTATAGGTATGGATTGCATGCTTGTTCAAGACTATTATGATCTTCCATGCTTGGGAACCTCGAAAGTTTGTAGGATAGAAGCCGCCTAAACCATGGGATATCAAGGGGTGCGTCCCCTTGACAAGGTCAAAGGAGAAAAGCCACTAGGTGGGGTCGATGGAAAGGTTGCTTAAGATCTGCATGGTTGTTAGATAGTTGCACTAGAACATTTACCAGTGTAACCAATCTCCTATTACTATATATGATGAGTAGTTAGTGTGATCAGCAACTATGGATTATCATTACTAACTACAAGTTCCAAGTTAATATCATGGACAATAACTTACTGCTGCCATAATTGAATTAGCGTGAATCGTTTTAACTGATAACTAATACACTTATTCACAACACGTATTATTTCAACTAAAACTGCCAACTAGTCATGGTTTCCTAAGTATAAAGAGCAAGTCCTGTTAAACGAGGCGATATTTTAGGGTGGTATGGTTCGATCTCATGGGGAGGCTGGAGGAGATCATGATAACAATTAAAATCAGTTTTTAATTATTTGGTTTATCCGGTTAAGTGTGTCCTTATTGATTTAGGATTCATTGTTTTATTATAAGTTTATTAAAGTGTCCTAGTTTGTTTAGGAGTCATATTGTACAGGGTACTACTATATAAACCCTGGTAGTCTTAATTTATTTGTAATTAGTTTTCCATTCCAGTTTGTTAAGAAAAGAGTTGTTCAAAACCAAACGCCAAACTTCTGTTTATTTGTTCTGCTGATACAAGATCAGTTCTCACCACCTGCTACTTAAGTTTAACAAGTGGCATCAGAGCCAGGTCACCGAACGTCCGTACGTTAATCGAGTTTAGCTGATCGAAGTCCAGCCAAGAGATTAGTCTCACGGACGATTGCCTTTGGCGATTATCCGGGTCTGTAGATCGAAAGCTAATAGGTGAAGAAAAGAAGCCGACGAAGAAGGAAACAATGGCCGATACGTCGTTTGTTGCCGGAATCAAGCGTTTGAACCAAACTAATTACCGGACTTGGTCGACATGTGTTATGTCATACCTTCAAGGTTAGGACCTTTGGGAGGTTACCAACGGAACCGATACGCAACTACCAAGAAACGACACCGGAGGTGCTGTCGGGAAGTGGCGAGTAAAGGTTGGGAAAGCAATGTTCGTGTTTAAAACAACAGTCGAAGAGGAGATGTTAGATCACTTTCAAGAAGCCGAAACACCGAAGCATGCATGGGATATTCTTGAACGACTATTCATGAAGAAAAACGACACCCGATTACAACTTCTTGAAAACGAGTTGTTTTTGGTCACTCAGAAAGATATGCCGATTCCAAAGTACTTCCATAAATTGAAATCGCTTTGTCGCGAGATTGCCGATTTAGATCAGCATTCAACGATCGGAGACGCGAGGATGAAACGGGTTGAGGTCGGAATTTCAGTCGTTTGTCATTGCTGTTCAGGGTTGGGCGACCCAACCGTCGCTCTTGGAATTTGAAAATTTGTTATCCGGGCAGGAATCCTTAGCTAAACAGATGGCCGGTGTGTCGGTCTCCACTGTACCGAAACAAGAAAACGAAGCACTGTTTGCGGGTAAAGGAAAAGGAAAGTTCAAACCCAACAATTACAACAAAAAGAAGCCATGGGATCGATCGAACAAAGGAAATAAACCCGAGGAACGAAACCAACAGGAAGGTGGTGATGAACGAAAGAATTTGAACCGTAATAAACAAGGTAAACGTCCGTCGTTTAAAACTTTTAAGTGTTATAATTGTGGCATGCGAGTACACATCGCAAAGTATTGTACAACGAGTGCAACTGAAGAAGGAAACGTCACGAAAACGCAAAATCGAACTGAAGAGCCTTGGGATGCCGAGGCCCATTATGCCGGAATTGAAGAAGTTCATGCGTTAACGGCTACGGTAAAACCCTCTTTAAATTTGTTAAATGATTGGATTGTAGACTCGGGTTGTTCGAATCACCTAACGGGTCAAAAGGAGCGGTTAAAGAACCCGGTTAAGTACGAGGGTAATCAGGTGGTAGTTATAGCCGATGACTCGCGACACGACATAGCTCATATGGGTGAGGTTGATATCTCATCAGATTCTGAGGAAGGTGGTTTGGTTCTTAAAAACGTGTTTCATGTTCCTGGCATGAAAAAGAACCTGTTGTCGGTTCCTCAAATCACCGACACCGGACGATATGTTTTGTTCGGGTTAAACGAGGTGAGTATTTTCGATAAGTTCGAAACTAAATCCATACCGGTGATTCAAGGGAAAAAGAAAGACTCGGTTTATGTATTGTCTGTCGGGACTTCGTATGTGAATAAGGTGAAAAGGAATTTAAATGCAGATTTGTGGCACCAACGTTTAAGCCACGTCGGGTACGATAAACTTCAATTAATCGTGAAAAAGAAGTTGGTGGCGGGAATACCCGAACTAGAAGTAAAAATGGATGTAGTGTTTGGCGGTTGTCAGTTTGGAAAGGCTCATAAGCAACCGTTTGAGAACTCTAGTTATCGAGCTAAAGCCCCTCTTGAACTCGTTCATACAGATTTGTTCGGTTCGGTAAAGCAACCAACGGTGAAAGGTATGATTTTTATGATATCATTTATTGATGATTATTCGAAATATTTGTGGGTATATTTCATGAAGGAGAAAGCCGAGGCGTTTGAACGTTTCAAAGAATTTAAGTTGGAAGCTGAACGAGACTTAAAACGAAGCATCGAGTGCCTTCGTTCCGATAACGGAGGCGAGTATACATCTCGTGAATTTTCATTGTTTCTTAAAGAAAATGAAATTAAACGCCAACTAACGTGTTCTAATACTCTCGAGAAAAACGGGGTTTCGGAGAGAAAGAACCGGACCCTAACCGACATGATTGGAAGCATGATGCACAACAAGAATGTACCGGGGAGATTTTGGGCGGAGGCGATGAGTACCGCTGCGTTTATAAGTAACCGATTGCCACATCAAGGAATGGACTACGAGTCGCCATACGAGAAGATGTTCAAAATCCGACCGAATGTTAGTTATTTTCGAGTCTTTGGATGCGTTTGTTACGTGTTCATCCCGAGGCATCTTAGATACAAGTTGGAGAAAAAGGCAACGAGATGTATTTTTGTTGGTTACGATAATGAAAAGAAAGGGTGGCGATGTTGTGTGCCGAGTACCGGGCGAATTTACGTGTCTCGGGACGTAATATTTGATGAAAACTCATCATGGTGGTCACCAAGTAAAGAAGTCTTACCCGACACACATGACCTATAAAAAGAGTATGATGAGTATGTTACGGTTCAGGTTGGTGACAACGACCTAGAAGAACAATCTGAACAAACAATTAACACCGAACCTGAATTTTCAGAAACACGAAACAGGTCACGTTCTGATCCATGGCGAACCGGGTCATTAGTTAGTCAAACGAACAGTCAAACCAGCACCTCAACCGAACCAGTTAATACCGAAGGTGATGTACCAACTGTCCGAAGGTATGATCGGGTTAGTAAACCGAACCCGAAATATGCAAATGTCGCCTTACTTGTTAGTCAAGAAACCGAACCCGAGACGGTAGAACAAGCTATACGACATCTAAAGTGGATGGAAGCAATGAAGCAAGAGTTAGATGCTTTAGCCAGTAACAAGACCTGGCATCTTGTTCCGAAGCCGGGGTGATGTAAATCCGATTTCGTGTAAGTGGGTTTTTAAAATTAAAAGGCGGGCCGACGGGTCGATAGAAAGATATAAAGCTCGATTAGTGTCACGGGGTTTTTCACAGGAGTACAGGATCGATTATAATCTATCTCATTATAAGACTATTAAAAATTTATAATTTTTGCTTGACTTAAGAAAAAGAAATTTATATAAAAAATTTTTATGTAACTTACAGG
The DNA here is from genome assembly GCF_021521415.1 of Bidens hawaiensis. Taxonomy (NCBI): domain Eukaryota; kingdom Viridiplantae; phylum Streptophyta; class Magnoliopsida; order Asterales; family Asteraceae; genus Bidens; species Bidens hawaiensis. The sequence goes on from NW_027495874.1 coordinate 106,202, forward strand.
TTAGTTTCTTTCTTGCTTTTAGAACCTTTATAATTAATTATTATTGACTGAGCACACTTGACCTGGTCCATATTGTACGTTGAGCTAATGAGCGTTATAATTGATTTTGTGCTCCAATAGCACAAACCCCTTTATTGAGCTCACACAATATTGCATATGATCTCACTTGGATTGGATCACACAAATACTATTGCTTCATCCATGTTTTCACAAATATAACCAAGCGTTCATATATAATTTTAACTTTTCAACCATTGGTTTTTTCTTATTCATATTAGAAAATGGAAGAAACCACATAAACAAGTTTCTTCTGTTTCGGAAAAGAAGTTTAATGCATGGCCTAGTTAGTGAACTCAAGACCAATAGATTTAGAGCCACAAGTACACGCGTTAGCGATTGAGCTAGACGGGTTTTCAGCATATATTTGTAGGGTTGTGTTTGTATTTCGTATATAGGTTTCATAAGATGGCCCAAGAACACAAGTCACTAACAAAAACACATAGAAACTCAATCAATTGAAACATATCGTTGTTGGATACAGTTTCTGCTTGTACCTACAAGACCAAGTCCATCAAGTGCCAAGGGGTATTCTTGCAAGCTTGTGACTGTTTCCTTTCGATTTTTTCTTTACTGGGACCAGTCTTGTCTCATAAAGTTTGCCAAGCATTATAAAGTTCATTTTACCACAAAATCACAAACACATTGCTATTGTAATTTCAATCCAATGGTAACTTTGAGTACTGTACCCATAACTTAAATATTACTTTTTACGGGATTGACAAATTAATCAAGGAAGAATTTCATATATACTCTTAATTACATCATTATTTGCAGACTTTTCCCAAACAACTTCTACACCACTCGCTCGTTTAGTCATTCAAAAATATTCCCAAAATCTAATGCAAACTAATTATGCATACATTGGATGCAAAAATCAAAAGTTACAAGAAGATCAGTTACATCCTTACTACAAGCATATATTGAATTATAGAGCCGCTAAAGCTGTTAACCATTCACATCATGTAGTGATATTTATACAATTATCGGAAATCCAATTCTGGAAATATGGCTTGATATATAAAATTGACAGTGCATGGAATGGACTGACTAACTATATGAGTGGGGCATGAGTGTTGGTGTTTAAAGCCATGAAGATAAATATAAAAGAATGCAGCCTTTTCTCATTGTCCTACTTGCCCTCCAAGATGTCGCCATTTCTATAAGTTTCATTGAAACTATGTCTTTAACTATACATATACTTATATAAATGTGTCGATTCTAATATTTGTTGTAGTACAATCCACTTATATACACCTCTTTTCTATATAAAGAATAACAAATTAATAATCTGCTATCGAAAAGTTTGATCAAGTATCTTTTAGTACGTTTGCTACCAGTTTCTTTCATGAATCTTTTGCTTCCAATAGCTTGGTTTCACATGACTAAAGATAAATAACTTGTAAATAACTTGTCATTTTTTCAAGAAAGAACATAAAAGTTGTTTATTAACTGATCTTGACTATCATGAGATTAATAATAACACTAACTCTCAATTATTATTCATGTCTATAACCACAGGTTACCTAAATCTTGTCGATAAAGTTTTAAACATGACATGATATTTTAGTTTGATCTTGGTGTGATCATATATTTAGTCGGATTTTCCTTGTAAACATCCAATCTTCTAGTCGAATTTATCGCAATCCCATTTGATTAATAATTTGGTAGGTGAACAATATATATATATATGAATCAATATATTCGTATTACATGCATATATATAAAATACTTAATAAAATTGAAGTTATAGAAAGTAGCATACAAGAAAACAACGTTTGCATGAATGTAGTAGATAAAACAAGAAATCACAGTAAATCAGAATGAAAGAGATAGTGAATAAAGAAAAACAAATTAAATAAATATACTCCAGGAAAATGGCAAGAACAGTTGTCCTCAAATGGGTACGAAATCAACACTCACCGCATGATGCTAATCTTATTGAAACCGTCTGGAATCTTGATAGGCGATCGGAGGAGGAAGAGGAGGAGGAGGGGGGCATGCAAGAGGATCACCCCAGCTAGTAGTGCTTTCAGCAGAAGAACTTGTGCAATTGCTTCCATTGACAAGGTTATCCAAGCCACCAACCAACCCATCAAACTGCTCCAGTTGTGTATTGTTGCACCCAAATTCATTGATCCCAAATGGGAAATTGTTGAAATCTTGAAACGGGTTTATACCATCCCCATTCAGAAAATAAGATGTGTTTAGCAACTGAGGTTGGTAAGAAGTGGTCAAGATTGGTTTGTCGCTGTTTTGATTGAGCAATTCGGGTTGATTTGAGGTTGTGTCAAAGTGGTAGTGCTCAAAGTTGGGATCTTGGTTTTTGACATGAAGTTCTTGATGATGATGCTGATTAGGGTTTGTGAGTATCAAAGGGAAATCTGTAGGCCAATAAGATTGATAAAGATTCATCATGCTCATGCACAAAGATGGTGCCTTTAAATCTTCAAGAACCTCTTTCTTCATTTCTTGTTTCATTTGGCCACCCCTCTTTGATGATTGTTGATCTTTTCTTTGCTTTCCCATAAGTTTTTTCTTTAGCCTCGTGTTCCAGTAGTTCTTAATATCGTTATCAGTTCGCCCAGGTAATTGTGCAGCTATAATAGACCACCTAATGCATATATATCAACACCTTAGCATTTGATTGACATATCAATAAGGAATAATATTATATATCAGATCCATCAGAATACTAAATATTGCAATAACACGAATAACAAATAAAACATATGTTACCGGCTGCCAATACTGAGATAGAGGGTGCAAATGATGTGATCCTCTTCTTCGGAGAAAGATCCATGCTTGATGTTTGGGCGAAGATAGTTTAGCCACCGAAGGCGACAACTCTTGCCACATCTCTTGAGGCCTAGTCAGTGAACAAATTCAATTAATTAACGATTATATGAGATTCAATACAAGTTGATCTTGATTACAATTAATTAACATCTATGATCAAAAGTATAAAGGTTTATTAGATCGTCATCTTTGGGTGTGATTTTATGTTGTATAAGGTTAAAGATGTAAACTAGATATGTATATAAGGAAATAATTACCGATTTTATGAGGTAGAGCAATCCAGTTGCCTCCGGTGCCGTGTTCTTCGATATAAGACTTTAGTTTGGCATCTTCTTCAGGTGACCATGGTCCTCTTTTGACGTTGGCTTTGTCACAACAAGGTGCTCTTCCCATTGTAATTATTAGGATTCTTGATGCTTCTGGTTCGGCTTGGATCAAAGTGGAGTTGTTGGTGTTTGGTTTTATCTCTTTTTTCTCATCTACCCATGGTTAGCTTTATGGTAAATGATGATGAAATTAATATATAAAACAATATATGGAATAGATATATAAATATATAGAGAGAGAGCTAGGGAAGCAGCTGGAGAAGAAAGATGGGGACTAAAAGAGAATGATCACTGGATTTTTAAAAAGGTGAATTCGGAAAAAGAGGCATATAGCTTTTGTGATATATTAATTAATCATATTATATTAAACTATATATATAATATATGATATAAAACTAAAGTAACTAAGAATTAAGGGCAATTGAATAAGGAGGCAACCCGGAATGCTACAACCGTTAGCACCAAATATTTTCTCATTTGTCTTTCTCTTCATCCAGAATCTCTGTCATTTCATATTTTAAGTATGTAATTGTATATCCTCATCCAACACATGCATTCTTGTTTGCTAAACTATGCACATGTAACTATATTTTTATTCTTTTATATCTACGTATTCAAAGAGTTGAAAAACATAATATTAATCATATCTGGTTATAATTCAACCATATGATAATAAAATCTAGCGTCTTATCCTCAAATACATGTACACACAGTACCTTACCTTTACCTGCTATATTAAACTTAAGACTGTCTTGAACTTGGACTATTCGTACACTACAATTCAAAGTAACTATATGATGCATTGTTTTTTTTAGTTTTAGGTAATTAAGAGTAAAATTAGCATTTTTCTTCCCAATTAACTTTAATATAATCCTTGCATCACTTTAATTATCGTAATAAAATTACAAACTTTATATTATTACAAATGTCTTAAAAGAGCGAATTTTTATCTTAAAATATTACACATTTAAATATTCGAATATAAAAGGGTCCCATGAAACTGTATGGATTTGAACAACATTCTATTGGGTACGTCTAGAGAAAATTAAAGAGCATAGATTAATATATTTCATATCTCTCGTCATTAACATCATTAGGGATGGTAGAAGTAGTCATCTCACCCCCAAACCATATTTTTTACTCATTCTCTCCTTTACACTAGTATCACATCAGATTTCTATCATCCCATTCCAATTAGGGGTGTTCATTGGGTCAAATAACGGGTTATTCGGTTTAGATTATATGGATTTGAAAATTTTAGGATGCTATCTGAAATCCAATCGGATCCGAATTAGGGATGTTCTTATCCGATCCGAACCCATGTGTATTCAATTTTGATTGGAGTAAGATAAAATCCGAATAATCCAAAACTAACCGAGTAATTCGAATAACAGTATGCATTTGTATGAAATAGACAAAAAAAATGATAAATAATCAACGAACTGATTAGTAGGTGTTGAATATGTATTGAAATTCTTATTATTTTCTATTTTGAAACATGCAATTCCATAGAATACAACATGATTAGAATATACATTAATATTATATGCTGAAATCTCAAATAACACGTTAAACCAAAGACGGAGTAGAAAGCGCGGAGCAACGACGAAGTCGGCGCATGCCTGACAGTGACGTCAATTTGCGTATAGTGTTAAATAGTGTAACGGTTGAATGAGTGCTAGGCCAATATCACGTATGGGTGATAAGAGTGGAACGAACAGGGAAGCTATGCTATTGTAAAAGTTAATGGGCGAGCCATATACCACTAAAAACACAAGTATTTATTCGGATTTGCGTATAGTGTTATTCGGATAATTGGATCGATCCGATCCAATCCGAATAAGAATTTGGATCGGTTTATTAATTAAGGTTTCGGTTTCGATTTTTCTGAGCACCCCTAATTCCAATCCATATTTCAAACGTTGAAATAGTATCTTTCATCCCAATCTATCTTTCACCCGTTTGATATTTTTAATTTTAAAAAAAAATTAAATTAACTAAATTGTTTTTGAATTAATGTCACAATATTAACGAGTTGATATTTGATAGAACCAAATGAATAATGATGTGAACTAACCAAGCGAACATGAAAAGATTAAGATTTTGATTTATAAAGTACAAGGTTTAAATAAGTTAAAACAAAACCAGATGATTGGTTTAGTAGATATCAAAACTAATAATGAAATTAGTTGAAAGATCCATCAATCTTGCCATTTGTTTGAACTCAATTCGAGACTGCAACTCCACGTTCTCCTCCCGGCAAATATGGAACTCCTTTCCTTGCGTAGATCTAATATAATCTAATCTAATCTAATCTAATCTGGGATTATTTAAAAGAAATAAAATGGGGATGCTTGTGGGCTCGGGATGATCAGCATGGCTATCCTGATTGGGTCGGTACCGAAGGGGCCGGGATGGTGTTCACGGCTGGTATCTTTCAACCACCCTACACCCATTCCATGCACGTACCCCAATTGTCCGATACACAGGAGCACTTGTGCATACCATGTACAAGTACACCAAAAGGTGGCGATGCAACACACCCCTTTAGATTCCGTTTATTTATTTACATACTTTTATCTAGCTTGATCCCTGAACTAAGCATTAATTAATTAATTGTGTGATGTACCCCCTTAATTCATTCAGTTGTGTGAGGCTATCAACTTACAATTCTTTAGTAAGAATGTTTTCCATTTGTACGTTGTTTAGTACTGTTGCAATTATTCATATACTTCTTTGTTGTTAACCAATTCCCTGATCAAATGTGCGTGATCCTAGCTTATGTGCTCGGGAAAAATTGGATTTCTAGATAAACCAATAATTAATTTGTTGTTACAAAGAATCTTTTGAATGCTTTAGCTCCTGTAACGTACCCTTTAATTAACCATATGCCCTCGATCTACTTCTGCCGAAGATAATAATGCCATATATGACATTTTACTTCTTAGAATACCATGATACTCCTCTCGATCGACCGTATGTTAAATATATTTTGTCGATCTAGTGCTCGATCTTCATAATCAAGACTTCAACCAAAACGATTGTTGATATAAACACTTGGATTAAGTTCTCTCTTTATTAGATCTTTAAATTTAAATAACTTTATGCCCAACTCCGGTCACCAGAGTAGATGAAAGTAAAAACTTTTGCATAGAATATTATATATAACCTGTGTGTAAATGCCTTCAAACTCGTTAAGACAAATAACCTGTGTGTCTTGTAAGAGTAAATCACTTTGTTAAAAGTTTGGAGGATTAACGTATTCACCTTTCTGATCAGTCGGTGAACTATTATTGATAACCTTCTGATCGGGCAGGTCGGTAAAACTCAGTCGGTGGTAAAACCTAAGCGTTGAGCCGTTAAGTCGACCTGAATTTAATCGGTTCTGGTGACGTGCGTTATTGAACCGGAATTAAAACCAAAAATAAAACCATAAAAATTATAAAAATTGAGGTGGACCTATGTGGTGGCGTCAGTCGGTAAAATAGAGCGCTGGTAAAATCCGACCATTGTCGATCCCGGGCGTTGAGGTGGTGAGTCTACGGGAATTCAGTCGGTTTCCATCATGTTTGTTATGATACCGGAACTAAAAAAATTGGGGTTCGGTCGGTTTTCGTTACGTTCGTTATTGTGACTAAACTAAAAAAACAAAAAAAAATACCGACCAATTTCGTGCCGCCAAGTGGCCCAATAGGGCACTTGCGACACCAAACTTCTTATTTGTTAGATAGTAATAACTAGGTTATTGATCCGTATATGACACGGGCGGAAATATAGAAAAATTGTGAAGTACACACATATATAATTTAAAGGGAAAATATACTTTTGAATATGTTTTTTGAGACGACAATGTGATTTATAATTACAATTCATATTCATACGGAAACAAAGCTATTAAAAACATAAACTTATGAAAAATTAAGTTACATAGTACATTGTTTACAAACATAATTTAAAACTTTAAAACATAAAGTTCAAAAACCATTAAAAATTTCCTTATAAAACATATTTGTTGTTTTGTTTGTAGCTATACATTACTTGTCTAAAATAAGCACTTTAAAACAGTCTTTATTCTTCACTCTTAATAAAGCTACATACAATTGACTATGTGTAAAAACCGGGTCTCTCAAGTATATTCCAACTCTTGTTAAAGACTAACCTTAACTTTTGTTAATGGACATTGCAAAACAAACTACAACGGAAAACTGTCTTATATTTAACTTAAACCACTACGAGTAATATAAATGCGATAACCAATATTAGTACTTGAAATTATTTTACCACGATAACACGCTTACCCAAATGAATTACTTGAAGTCTAGTTCCGTTGCATATTAGATGATTGCTATCCAACAGTTATCCTCACGTTTTCTGTTAACCTAAGAACTTTACATTTTGACTAAATGTGAGACAAATTTAGTGAAGCAGTAAGTACATAAGTAATCAAATGCATGTATAAATTAAAGGCTATGCTTTTTAAACCTCCCTTGTGCCATTTTTAAAAGACATGGAATTATTAATAATTAATGAAAGATAATATCTATGAATGCAAAGTAAATTGTTTTATCAACCTTGAACCGCTACTTTAGCAATTAAAGGATAGTCTGCTAGCATCTCTCTTTTTTGAGTTAACCGTGCATAAAATATGGATTAATATTTGACACATCTTAAAAGGAAATAATTTGTTAAAAGGCATCTCACATAAATGGGTTAGTTTGTGAGAAAAAAAAATATAATCATCGTGGTTAAGTGTGATGTAGATAAAACGTAAAATGTACCAACTTCGAAACAAACCAATTCATCTGGTCAAAATCCTCGGCCGTTATCATTACATTTGGTAAAATGTAATCGGTATCAGCATCCGTTTTTGAAGAGGTAGGTCCCAGCAGAGCCCAGTTGGTCCCGCAAGACTCACCTTGAACAGGGACGTCTGCGCAAAGGCCATCTGCTTCCGCAGGACCCACCATGCTCAGAGAACCTTACGCGCAGTACGCAAGCTGTACAAGCAGGGAAAGCCTCCCAATGGTGAAGTACCCCGCCTGTTCCCGCAGTTGCGGATACAAGCCATCAGGGAAGGCTACCCGCAGACAGCAGGGCTACACGCACAAGACAATAGATACTTCAGTAGTCACATGAAGGAATGAGCAAGACGGGAACAATCTCGCCAAAATGAGCCAGTCCGTATGATTCTGAAAGATCTTCTGTACTATACCTACCAAGGTATGGATAGGACAGACAATCTGACCAGAACAGCCCATGAGCCAATCACAGGGTGACAGCTCACCGACAACAGTACAAGGAGGAGCACCCTCTAGTACTGTTTGTCACTATTAGCCGCTGCCTACTCACCAACCCTTACTGCAGGGCGTGCGCAGCCTACAGTTGGTGAAATAGTGTTACTGTTGGCCGTAACCTATTCACCAACCAGCATGGCCTGCGTATAATCCACAGTAGGTAGGACGTGCATAATCTACAGTTGGAGGAATAGTGCAGCCGACATAGTTACTGTTGGCCGTAACCTATCCACCAACCAGTATGGCCTGTGCATAGTCCACTGTTGGTAGAACAGGAATACTATTCAGCCGGCTGTACCTTCTAGGAAACCTACCTTCGGCTATAAATACTCCAACATCTTGGAATGGTAAGATCATCTGCTATCCTGTTATCTAGCAATCTCTTAATATACACTTATATTCAGAGCAACCTAGTCTGATTCTCACGCCGGAGGGTGGTCACAAGGAGGAACCCCCCCCTTCTCAGTGACGAGCTTACGGTGTTTGTTTTGCAGGTCCCCTGAAGAACAACCGTCTCTGTTGGACCTCATTCTCGTGGGAAACATTACTTAACCCCCAGCTTATCTATAATCTGCACCGGGTCACTTAGTGTTTCTTCATTGGCGCCATCCGTGCATAAAAGCTAGAACTAATTTAGTTTTTTCGAATTTTCTGAAGAAATGGTTAACGTTACTTCGGTCCAAAGGCCAGTAACCGACCAAGAAACCCCGGTAACAACCCCAGCAACTGGGGGGAACACCGGCGGTTATACAATCCTTACGAACACTACCCCGACTACCCAAGCCGGGGCAAGTGGAGTAAATATTCCACTGGGGTTCACCGATACCCAGCTGGAAAAACGAACGAGGGTCCCTCGCCAAACACTAGACCAAGTGAAGGCGTGGGCCGAAGAACGTCAGAAAGAGTTCCAAGCTGAGTTGGACGAACGCTTGCGTTCAGTTCAACAGGCTGACGAATTCGGCAGTACTCGCCAACACCTCATTATGAACAGCGAGGGCGAGTACTCAGACGAGAGGGAGGAGTCCGATACCGACGCAAACCCTCGCCATAAGGCGAAAGGGAAGCGTAAGGAAACGGACTCCCAGCCAAAAAGGAATTTTGGGGAAGCCTTTAAACCAACAAATGCGGAGAAAAACCCGCGTGACTTCTCCAAAACCTTTAGACCAACTGCTACGAATGCAGGAAAGTCAAAATTTGCAAGGGACATTGCGGAAGCAATTGCCCCAAGAAGTGCCAAACAAATGTCCAACATTGGCACTTATGATGGTCTATCCGACCCAGATGACCATTTGAACAGGTTCATTGCAGGGGCTACCGTCAGTAACTGGACGGAACCCACGTGGTGTTACATGTTCCAGATGACTCTGGTCAGAGCAGCCAGGGCATGGTTCGACCGTTTACCGGTCCACCACATATATGACTGGGCGGACTTTCAGAATAAGTTCAGCCAGCACTTCAGCCAGCAGAGGAAGTATACTGAAGAGCAGTGGACGATCCTCAACTGCGTGAGAGAGGAGGATGAATCTTTACTAGACTTCATCACCCGCTTCAACTCCAAGAAACTAAGTCTGGGCAACGTAAGTGAAGATCTCGTTCGCGCCGCTTTCATTCAGGGCGCCGAATACCCAGAGCTTATCCGCACATTAACGGGTAAGGACGGCATGCCATCCACATGGGATGCCATCATGACGGCAGCCAAGCGCTTTGCAGAGACGGAGAAGCAGCTGGGAAGAGATCTTCCCCAGAGTACTCACCTCTACACGCAGAGGACAAGGGAGAACAACGTTAGGACCGCCCGGCAGAACAAAAAGAGGCGGCTAGGTATTTGGCAGTCAAGGGTAAACTTTGACACCTCATCCAGCTCTCGCCCTCTTGTTGGTGGAAGGGGCAACACACACCCTTCAAACCGAAAACACCGGTGGACGCCACTCACCAAGAGCGTCACGGAGATATTTGCCACGGAAAAATTGCCATGGCCAAAAGCCCCATTGATCCGGCAGAAACCTAATGCGGATCAAAGCAAATCCTGTGATTTCCACGGGACAAAGGGTCATGGTACTGAAGAGTGCACATCCCTGAAGGATATTGTTGAGACATTTGTGAAGGATGGAAGACTTGCACATCTCGTGGCATCAATCAGGAAGGGAGGAAGAAATGACAACCGGTACAGAGGTAACGGACGAAAGCCCGTCGACATCAGCATCAACATGGTTCATGGCAAGGTCGGAGGAAGAAAAAGACGAGCGACAGAACCATGCGCGTGGAAGGAAGCTGAGGTGCGCTTCCCGCGAGTGCCAGGAGGCCCCAGCAAAGAAGGCCCCATCGTCATCAAAAGCCAGCTGGGGCATTACATCACTTCCCGCACTCTTGTTGACAACGGCGCTTCGTCGACGGTGATGTACAGGCAGTTCTTTGACAAGCTGGATGATGAAGACAAAGAACGCTTGGAAACGGTCTACGCTTCAATGGAAGGGTTTGATGGCAGCACAGAAACCCCCCTGGGTATCCTATCTTTCCCCGTTACTCTTACCGATGGGAATCATTCACGCACAGAGGACGTGGATTTTGTCGTGATGAGAAAGCCACACCACACGTACGACATCCTATTCGGAAGAGACGGGATGGCAAGATTCAACGCCGTGGTATCTTCAGTCCACGGCATGATGGGATGGCCAACAGCTGAGGGTGTAGCGATGATCACTGGCATTCCCCAGGTATGCATCGCATCTGTCTCATCTAAACCCAAACCAAAAATGGCCAAACCAACCATCACCGAACCGGAAAAATGGGCCTTCAATGGCAAATACCCCGACCAGGCCGTTACCATTGGACCAACAATCGTTGATCCCACCCGCACCTTACTCAAACGCCTACTGCAGAAAAACGCTGACATCTTTGCGTGGACACCAGCTGACATGACTGGTGTACCCCGAAGTAAGGCGGAGCATAAGCTCAAGTGCGATCCGGCTGTTACGCCAGTCGTACAAAAGCGCAGAGTAATGGGGCCTGAACAAACTAACGCGTGTAGAACCCAAGTCAAGGAACTCCTTGACGCAGGCATCATACGCGTTAGTAGATATCAAACATGGGTTGCAAATCCCGTAATGGTACCGAAGAATGACAAACAATGGCGCATGTGCATAGATTTCAAAGATTTGAACAAAGCATGCCCCAAAGATTGTTATCCGTTACCAGAAATTGATCTTAAGGTGGATTCGTTGGCACCATTTCGCCTTAAATGCTTCTTGGATGCGTATAAGGGGTACCATCAAATCCACATGGCCGTAGATGACCAGGACAAAACCGCGTTTCGGATGCCCGATGGTACATTTTGTTATAAAATGATGCCCTTCGGACTTAAGAATGCAGGGTCCACGTACCAACGCCTGATGGACAAAGAGTTTCATGCCCAAATCGGGAGAAACTTGGAAGTCTATATGGATGATTTGGTCATCAAAAGCCCCGAGCCAGAAGCGATGTTGAAAGACATTGAAGAAACTTTCAACACGCTCAGAAAGATAAACATGAAGCTCAACCCGAGCAAGTGTTCATTTGGGATGGAAGAAGGGAAGTTCTTGGGAGTCATTGTTACTAAAGATGGCTTCAGAGCGAACCCTGAAAAGGTCGAAGCCATTGTTAAAATGGAATCACCTACCACCATCAAACAGGCTCAGACACTGAATGGACGACTAGTCGCACTTAATCGCTTTTTGGCAAACCATGCAGATAAGTCGTTTCCTTTCGTGTCAACATTAAGAAACTGCTTAAAGAAAACGCACTTCCGCTGGACACCAGAAGCGGAAGCAGCTTTTCAGGAGATTCGGTCACGCCTGATCGAACTCCCAACACTTACAGCACCACAAGCGGGAGAGGAGTTAATCCTATACCTTTCCGCAACAGATAGAGCAACCGGGGCAGTACTGCTAACAGAACGAAAAGGCATCCAGATGCCAATCTATTATGTTAGCCGTGTACTAACAGACGTAGAAACCCGGTACTCTACCCTCGAAAAATTAGTCTTAGCACTTATACACGCTTCACGCAGGTTAAGACGATATTTCCAGGGCCACCCAATCACCATTCTCACCAACTTCAAACTCTCAAACGTTCTAGGCAAACCCGAATTATCGGGACGTCTAGCCAAATGGGCAATTGAATTGGGAGAATATGCAATTAAGTACAAGCCAAGACCAGCCATAAAAGGCCAGGTCCTGGCCGATTTTATTGCAGAAGTCCCCGCTACGCGGGAGAAAGAGTGCCAGGAGGAGGCTCAACCCTCCCCAGCACAGGACATCAACGATATCTGGCGACTCTATACTGATGGAGCAGCCAACAACGAGGGTTCAGGCGCAGGGTTAAAATTAACCAACCCAGCGGGCCAAGAATATACTTACGCTATTCGGTTGGATTTCCCAAGTACGAATAACGAAGCCGAATACGAAGCATTCTTGGCCGGATTGAGAATTGCGCGTAAAATGGGAGTGAAAAACTTGGAAGCCTACGTGGATTCCATGCTGGTGGCCAACCAAATAAATGGGACGTACACGGCTGTGAACGACACAATGGCCCTGTACCTCGCCCAGGCAAAAACCCTTATGCGTGATTTTAATGATTGTAAAGTCATACACGTTAAGCGCAGCGAAAACAAATCTGCGGATGCGTTAAGCAAGCTTGCATCACTAGCCTTCACCCACTTGGGAAAGGACATCCGCATTGAACTCCTCGAAGCACCATCAGTCCCGCACAAGGAAATTTGTGTCATCCAAACCGGTACAGAAACGTGGATGACACCAATAATAAATTACCTTGCAGCAGGAACACTACCAGAATCAAAAACACAGGCAAGAAAACTACGCTGTAAAGCACTAAATTATCAACTCATCAATGACAACCTTTACAGACGTAACTTTCTTGGCCCACTTTTAAGATGCGTGGACAACCAAGATGCTGACTACCTCTTAAGGGAAGTACACGAGGGCATCTGTGGAGTTCACGCAGGTCCCCGCGCTGTTGTGGCTAAGCTGAACAATGCGGGATACTTTTGGCCGGGGATGCATATGGATGCACTGGCATACACTAGAAAATGCAGGTCTTGCCAACTTTACGCACCCAACACGCATCGCCCGAAGAACGAACTTGTTCCAGTCACTTCTTCGTGGCCATTTTAGAAGTGGGCCATCGATGTGACAGGCCCATTTCCCACAGCAGCAGGAAATGTTCAGTTCCTAGTGGTAGCCATCGATTACTTCACCAAGTGGATAGAAGCAAAACCTTTAGCCCAAACAACCGCAAAACATATCAAAAAATTTATTTGGGAATTTATTATTTGTCGTTTTGGACTTCCACAGAATCTGGTGAGCGATAACGGCACCAACTTTGCTGACAAGAAGCTACAGCAGTGGCTGAAAGAACTTCAAATCACCCACACCTTTACCTCAGTGGCACACCCGCAAGGTAATGGTGAGGTGGAAAGAGCAAACAAGAGCATCGTTGATGGCATAAAGAAAAGACTCTTGAAACACAGATCCGGCTGGGTGGACGAGCTCCCGCACGTCCTTTGGGCAAACAGAACGCTGAAAAAGGCCAGTACGGGGGAAACCCCGTTCAGTCTCACTTATGGCACTGAAGCCATGGTCCCAGTCGAAATTGGTTTACCCTCACCAAGGGTCTTGATCCAGCCAGAAGACAATGATGCGGAAAGACGGTTAGACCTTATGCTAACCGAGGAACGCAGAGACTTAGCCGCAGTGCATGAAGAAAATTACAAACGACAAATGCAAAAGTACTACAACACGCGGGTAAAACTCTGCAACTTCAATGAAGGAGACTACATACTGCGTAACAACGAGGCTTCAAACCAAGAGCGCCCAGGAAAGCTGGCCCCGGTCTGGGAGGGGCCATACATTATCAAAGAAGTCCCGGGAAAAGGCGCATACCGGCTTGAAAGGCTCGATGGCACTCCTATCCCAAGAACATGGAATGGAGCTCAATTACGCAAATGTTATATGTAGATCAATTCCAAACTTGTAAAGAAAAGGCCTAGAGCCACTTCTAATGGAAATGATTCTCCTTACACAATGTGTTGATAGCCTTACCTTTAACTTATGAACTTCCCATGTGCCGGTATTCACCGCACCAATGCGTGAAGAAGTAAGTAGTTGCGTGTGGAAGGCGGCAAAACCCGCATAAACACAACGCTAAAAATGTTAAAAAGTTCTAAGGAAAACCTACACGCAGGTCAGTGGTAAGTAAAGTTTAGCCATCCTTGTAAGTGCAAGTGACGGTCTTACCCGCACAATCACAAGCAAGGAAGCAAAACTTCAACCTATCATCTACCACGTTCAAAGGTTAACTTATTCTGAACACTTAGAAAATTTCTAGGAAAAGATGAGGAAAACTTCCACGCAGGATAAATGTAAGTTTAGCCATCCTACTAAGTGCAAGTGACGGTCCTACCCGCACAATCATGAAAGAGGAAGCAAAAATAAACTTATAATTTACCACGTCAAAAAGTTAACTTATCTAAGTACTAAAGAAATTGCTAAGTGTAAACATGCGTAAAATAAACAAAGGACAAACACATTCTTTATTTCATCAACGATTAAAAATTACAAACATTGCTGGGTATATACCCGCATACAAAAGAAGTACAAGAGCAAATATCTACGCTAGTGGTGGAAAGGGATCTTTTGGATCATGCTTCAGGACCACTCCCACTAGGACCCGCACCATCGGCAGAGTGTGACGGTTCAAGGAAAGCTCTAAGGACAGCAAGCCCATCATCAGCAGCAGCAATTTCATTCACCTTCTCCACCACCGGATGCGGGAAGGCAGCATACTGGTTCACTGCTTGGTCATAAATAGTTTCGGTATCCGCATTATACAAAGGGAAGTTGGAAGGCGGGACGCCTTTCTCAGCAAACCCTAGACCAAGCAGGAAGCCGGTCCGTTCCCCATCCTCATGAGAAGCGTTGAGGGCTGCGCTCATAGCATCGTCGTAAGATGTCTCTGAAAAGACCCGATGCACAACCTACAAAAAATGTACAAGTATAAGAACTTCTATCCTACAAAGGAAAGCGTGACGACATAAAGCTAAAATACCTGAGGCAACGCTTCTCGAAGAAGCCATTCCTTGACAACCAGAGCTTGGGTGCAGGCGCGTTCAGCTTCGTTCTTATTAAGATTGGCGAGAAGCACATCCTTTGCAGCGGCCTCTTCAACGCCCTTAAGCTTCCGCTCGGTGTGCGCAAGCACACCCCTCTGGTCCAGGATCTCTTGAAGCTTCTTCGCATCCTCCATAGCCAAGGCATCATGAGCCTGTTGAAGAGCCTCTAACTTAGCTTTAAGTTCTTCATTCTCCAGGCGGAGAGGCTCAGCAACAGCTTCAGCCTTGGTGGCCCTCTCGGTCGCGTTCCTCGCAGTCTCCTTAGCTAGCCGAAGCTGTTCGTTAACAGCTTGGGCAGCCTTGGAGCGGGCCTCGAGTCGCGCTTGAACCTCAACCTCGAGGGCCTTGAAGGCCTTCTCCTTCTCCGCAGATGCTGCGGTTAGTTTTTGGTTCTCCTCCCGGAGAGCACGCGCCTGAGATACTTCTTTAACGCGAGCTGCTTTCAACTTGTCGTTTTCACGACAAAGCAGCTCGACGCGTGGCTGCATCCGGGCCAGGAGAACCCGAAGCTCGTTGGTTAGCCTACCCTCCTGGTAGCTAACCATGGCTTCCCCCAACGCACCATGGGGAGCAGCGTGGCGAGCCCAGTCCACGCACTCCACAGGTGTGCGAAGGGTTGTTCCTCGGCGAATGTTCCATCTTGGAACATACACTTCATTGGAATCCGACACTGCAAAAGAAACAAAGCAGTTAGGAAAAGATGATAAAAATTGCATAAAGGACAAAAGAACCCTACGCACCTGTAGGGTCGATCACAGGCCGATAGCCACCGAACCCATCACCTGAACCTAAGGGAAATCCATCCAAAAGGTCAGGCAGATGGGAAGGTAACAAAGATCGGCGAGAAGCCCCGCGCGTACCTGAAGGTCCAGCCGTCGAGGCCGATGGCGGAGGCGGCATGGTTTCCGCCGCAGTCGATGGCGGAGGCATGGTGTCCGCCGCGGACGCCGCCGAGGAGTCAGCAGCAACAGTAACCGCCGGCTCGGTGAACGATGCTGTAAAAATTGCACTCACGCCGGCAGTGACGTCATCTCGGCTAGAACAGTTGACTCAAAGGATTGAGCAACTGGACCAGCGGAAGCAGGCGAAGGTGCCTGGGTCGACGCCTCAGGTAGGCTGACCGAGCCTACCATCATTGGCGGAGAGGTACTCCCCTGCGCTCCACCCTGGAATGCGTCAACATCCACGCCTGCAGAAAGAAGACAAGTGTTAATAAATTTATGAAGTATGATAAATCTACAAAAAGAAGAATGTTTATACTTACGGGTTTTCTTGAGCCTGAACGTACGGACGGGCGGGGATGAACCCGATGGAGCCGGTCTCTTGATGCCGGTCACCGTCGTCGTCGGTTCTCCGGAGGTAACAGTCGTAGCCTCCGGAGCAGTGGTCTTCTCATCACCGGGGTTCCCCGCCACCTCTTCATTATCTGACTCGGTGTCAGATAGAAGCACCGGATCAGCTGTGGAGGCCACCTTCTCTTTCCCTTTCCCGCCGGCAGCCTTCTTCTTCCGCACTAGCGGAGGACCATCTGCGGATTCCTCAGAAGAAGACAGGATGTAAGGAATTCCAGCAGCGGGTACAGCATTGAGGGGTTGAGGATAGAATATCGCCTTACCTGGCCGCCGGTGGCTCAGGATCTCTTGGCCCGGCGGATAGACCTCCACAAACCGATCCGCCATTTGTTCCAGGATGGGCAACTCGTTCTCGTCTAGAGCACGAGTACCCATCCGCGCGGGACCGTCAGCTTCCCGCGGGTACAGGAGCGACTCCAAGTTGTTCCCCTCTGAAAGAAAATAAACAGTTAGAAGATAAACTCGTATAAGCAAAGAGAAACGGAGCATACCGTAAGGGATAGAGTTCGAACCGTATTCGAGGACGATTGGAACCTTTTGCGCGTCAGCCTCTTTCCACACTCGGCTCATCCCCAACATCACCATCCCGGACTCCGGAAACCGGAAAACCGGAGATTGGACCCGGGATATCCTCGAGAACCATTCCGCCTCCTGGTAGTTGGTGGCGTGAAGGCTCGGAATTGCTTAGCCATTTTTAAACTTCATGGCGATGGGGATGACGCGGGCAGAAATGTAGAAGAACTCCTGCTTCCACGAACGGAGACTGCGCTCGGTTGCACAAATCTTCAAACCCTTGATACGGGTTGTCAGTGTATACCACCCCTGGATGCACCTCCAAGTGTAGAAGGTCATCAGGCGGTCAACATGGGGCTCGAAGCCCAAAATCCGGCACACCCACTCGAAATGGCGAATCTTGGCGATCGCCATAGGGTGCAACTCGGTCAGATGAACACCGTGCCTCTCAAGGACACGGTAAACAAACTTTGTCAACGGGAACCTAAGATTCCCGTAGACAAAGAATGCTGCATAAACCCCGATCTTGCCTCTGGGGGCATCGTACACGGTCTGATGGGGTTCAGGAAACTCAGGCTCGAAAGGATCGAGCATGAACTTCCTAACAATGTACCGGTACTGATCGCCGGGCAGAGCACACTGGCACTCACCAGCAGTACTCTTGTCATCGGCCGAAGACTCAAGATCACGAGAAGACATTGTGCAGAAAAAAGAAAGCGATTTCGGGAAAATGCTAGCCTGAAAAGGGGAGTATTTGCCGGAAATCGCTAAAGAAGAAGAAGAGAAGGGTGAAAGTGTGGATTGCAAACAGCCCTCTCCCCCTTTATATACTAATCGCAATTAATGCGATGAATTTAATGCGGAGGAGAGAGAAATCGAAGGTGCAATGAAACTATGACACGTGGCATAAAGCAGGCTGGCAACAGCTGTTGACAGGACGTGTGCCAGTAATTTCGCGGCCACGCGCCCGAAAAATCGCGCCCACGCGCCTGAAAAAGAGACTGGAATGACCATATAATGTCACGTCACCATAACTTCCTGCACGTCCTGACACAGTCAGAAGAAACCGTCGCACGACGTTTCAGACGTTTGGACTGTTCCTATCTTTCTACCAACTCTTCGAATTTTGAAATTCAAAATTCAAAAAAGATTCAAAAGTAAGCGGGAAAACACCCCTTACCTTGGCAAACAAGTAACCGTAAGACGGATGCAGGTACAGTGTTAAGGCAAAACCCTTCACATACCTAGCACCTGCAGGGAATTGAAACCAAGAAAACCTTGGCAACCAAGTAACCATAAGCCGGATGCGGGTACAGTGTTAAGGCAAAACCCTTCACATACCTAGCACCCGCAGGGAATTGAAGCCAAGAATACCTCGGCAACCAAGTAACTATAAGACAGGTGCGGGTACAGTGTTAAGGCAAAACCCTTCACATACCTAGCACCTGCAGGGAATTGAAACCAAGAAAACCTTGGCAACCAAGTAACCATAAGCCGGATGCGGGTACAGTGTTAAGGCAAAACCCTTCACATACCTAGCACCCGCAGGGAATTGAAGCCAAGAATACCTCGGCAACCAAGTAACTATAAGACAGGTGCGGGTACAGTGTTAAGGCAAAACCCTTCACATACCTAGCACCTGCAGGGAATTGAAACCAAGAAAACCTTGGCAACCAAGTAACCATAAGCCGGATGCGGGTACAGTGTTAAGGCAAAACCCTTCACATACCTAGCACCCGCAGGGAATTGAAGCCAAGAATACCTTGGCAACCAAGTAACTATAAGACAGGTGCGGGTACAGTGTTAAGGCAAAACCCTTCACATACCTATCACCCGCAGAGAATTGAAACCAAGAAGGATCTTCTAGGCAATGCTTGCGGATAGAGGAATAACATCCCCGCATAACGGGAACGTCGAGAATTATATTGTTTGAAACTCCGTAATGGAATTGGTGGTCTTAGCATAATTGATCACTATGTTGAAAACCACCAGAACCTCATGGAGACTATATACAAGTGAGACTCAACGCTCCTGCCTTGCGAGAAGGTTACATACCTACCCGCATCATACCCAAAGATCAAGCAAAAAAATCGGGAATTTTTGCAAGTGACACTAAGAAACCCGCGGGAAGAATCCCCACGGAGAACCTTAAAACTAAAAAGCCTTTTCAAAACCCCTTGCTCAAAGTCCAAAAGTTCACCTCACTTTATTAAACATTCATGAGAAGAACATTGGACTGGGGGGACTTGAAGAAGTAGGTCCCAGCAGAGCCCAGTTGGTCCCGCAAGACTCACCTTGAACAGGGACGTCTGCGCAAAGGCCATCTGCTTCCGCAGGACCCACCATGCTCAGAGAACCTTACGCGCAGTACGCAAGCTGTACAAGCAGGGAAAGCCTCCCAATGGTGAAGTACCCCGCCTGTTCCCGCAGTTGCGGATACAAGCCATCAGGGAAGGCTACCCGCAGACAGCAGGGCTACACGCACAAGACAATAGATACTTCAGTAGTCACATGAAGGAATGAGCAAGACGGGAACAATCCCGCCAAAATGAGCCAGTCCGTATGATTCTGAAAGATCTTCTGTACTATACCTACCAAGGTATGGATAGGACAGACAATCTGACCAGAACAGCCCATGAGCCAATCACAGGGTGACAGCTCACCGACAACAGTACAAGGAGGAGCACCCTCTAGTACTGTTTGTCACTATTAGCCGCTGCCTACTCACCAACCCTTACTGCAGGGCGTGCGCAGCCTACAGTTGGTGAAATAGTGTTACTGTTGGCCGTAACCTATTCACCAACCAGCATGGCCTGCGTATAATCCACAGTAGGTAGGACGTGCATAATCTACAGTTGGAGGAATAGTGCAGCCGACATAGTTACTGTTGGCCGTAACCTATCCACCAACCAGTATGGCCTGTGCATAGTCCACTGTTGGTAGAACAGGAATACTATTCAGCCGGCTGTACCTTCTAGGAAACCTACCTTCGGCTATAAATACTCCAACATCTTGGAATGGTAAGATCATCTGCTATCCTGTTATCTAGCAATCTCTTAATATACACTTATATTCAGAGCAACCTAGTCTGATTCTCACGCCGGAGGGTGGTCACAAGGAGGAACCCCCCCCCCCCTTCTCAGTGACGAGCTTACGGTGTTTGTTTTGCAGGTCCCCTGAAGAACAACCGTCTCTGTTGGACCTCATTCTCGTGGGAAACATTACTTAACCCCCAGATTATCTATAATCTGCACCGGGTCACTTAGTGTTTCTTCAGTTTTCCTTTTTGTTAAACTTTAATGTTAATTTATGTATGATGTCCAATAAATATACAATGCCCGTTTAAGTAATGATTGGTATTTTTTTAATTAAGACTTAACATGACATGAATCAAAAACACACGAAGCCAATTCATGGCATGAACCAAAACACACACGATGCCGTTTAACAAAAGGGTGATTTTACGGGTTAACCCGAAAAACCGTTTACGACACATTTAACAAACTTATTACAAGCCACTATTCGTGTTAAGATATTTACATCTTAATTACTATCCGCAAAACTATTTTTATGTTTAGATTAATGAGTTAAGCAAGGAGTATGTTAAACGTTTTTTAACTCAGTATATAGATGATAAAAATAGTTGTGTACCCTGCATCGACGATCTCGTCAAGGCAACAAACATCATACTTAAGCTTTCATGTGCCTCCCTTTACTCAACATTACCTACAACTTAAGGGAAAAAAACATCATAATTAAGTTTTCATGTGCATCAATTATCTCGTCAAGACAAAAAAATCATATTGAGGTTTGCCCACAAAATGGTAAGGATTTAGTTTTCTCTTTTAATAATTGCTTCTTGGTGTCACAACTTTTTAAAATTGGTGTTCGTTCGGTTTCTATTATGTTCGTTACAGTGACTAAACTAAAAAACAAAATTTACAGACCAGTTTGGTGCCGCCAAGTGGCCCAATAGGGCACTTGCGACACCAAACTTCTTATTTGTTATATTGTAATAATGTGTTTGGTAGAAAAAAAAATAGGGTGGATGACTTCCTCGTAAGTTTCTACTTATAGAAGCAAAACAAATTTATGAACCTCTCGTAAACCGAATAAAAGGAGTATAGGTATTACTTAAATGGGGTCAAATTTTATATGTGGTACTTAAATAATAAGAAGAAAATTCAAATTTCTAGATTAAAATGATATTATCTGAAAATCTCATATGACTATACGAGTGTCCCTTTCTCTGTAATTTCTGTGTAATTTCAACCAAATAAAAGACAAGGCCAGAAGCATTCGTCACTTGACGTGATGGTATAATTCCTTATTTGCGTTATAGTGATTGGAGGTCTGGATTCTCCAATGAAGATTCAAGTTTAATTCTTAGTTGTGACATTTTTTATGGATATTGGCAATGAAAGGTTTGAGCTAAAACTTGCGAGATTGTCGGTTCGAATTTCAAGCCCACCCAGGTTTAGTCCCACCGTATGTTACGCTAGAGAGTTCTGCTCTTGTTATGACACAATGACTGTCAAGTGACAGCCGGTGGTATAGTTTCTCGAGGAAACGCCCAAGCCAAACTCCGAAACCAACGTGAACCCAGTTAACACATCATAGCCTGGCCAGAGTGGGCCAACGGGGCTCTCCAAATTAGAGAGTGCGGTGGCCTAACACAAAATAAATCGCCGTTCTAAAAAAACTTGACTCGGTATAAACTGAAGTTGGACGTTTACAATTTCAAAGTAAAATAGTGAAGCTAACGTCATTTTTTGCGACCGAAAGTAAGTTGTTAAACAGAATTGGAAAGGGACACATTTGAATTCATGTTTCACGAAATTGATAAATTTAAAACTTATAGACATCTTTAATTGCATCAAAAGTTGCTTGTGTCAATATCAATGGCATACGAATAATTAAAACTTATTCAATTAAATATTATAAATTTTAAACACTAAACCTTCCAATGTTATAAATGACAATAGTTATAAGACAATTAGAAAAAAGAAACTAATTTAAAACTTTCAAACTAGAATATATAAAAAGCCCGTAAAAATTGAAATTGATTGGGAGCGAAAGTTTTTCTTTTATCCATGAATAATGCATTAACATGCATTCTTTTTGTATAAGTTAAATTCATTACGATACCGTTATCTGTTAATGAAAAAAAACAGCGACACTTATATAACTTATTAAAAAATTGCAGCTTATGACCAAAGCCACATTATATATAGAGATCTATGACAAGCAATGGCCATCTTGAATAAGAGAGGGGTAGAGAGAGAAAGAGTTCTACGTGAATAGATTTGTAACACCTGAAGAGAAATATGACATTCACCTTTATAATTAGTTATTTTACTTATTATAGGACATTAGTTACGACTCCTGTTGCAATAAGGAAAGGAATATATGACATTCACAGCCACCATCATTGTCGCCACTGCCACCATCACCGCCGCCACAATCACCATCGTCGCCAGTGCCACCATCACCGCTGCCGCCATCATCATCGTCGCCACCACCACCACTGTTGCTATTAGAGATGTTCAAAACGGTTTGGGACTAGGAACCGGAACCGGTTCCTAACCGGTTCCTATATTCAAAACCCCCTTTGAAACCGGTTCCAGGCTCGAACCGGTTAGGGAACCGAACCGGTTCTCCCACCTCGGACCCCTAACCTATGGAACCGGTTCTTACCGGTTTCTAAACCGGTTCCTGTACCGTAACCGGTCAAAAAACGGCTATTTTTGACCCCAACGGTCAAAAAACGGCCAAAAAAAACGGTTAGGAATCGGTTCCGGTTCCAGAACCGGTTCCGGTTCGGTTCCGGTTCCTACCCGCCCACACTCAAAAATGCAAGAACCGGTCACGGATCATCGGGTTGAATCAGATAGGGTCCGGTTCCTACAAAAAACGGGTAGGAACCGGTTCGGTTCCAGTTCGGTTCCACCGGTTCGGTTCCAGGAACCGGTTTTTTTGATCATCTCTAGTTGCTATTGTCATTCTTTATTTTGATAAATTTTCATATACGTGTATTATTTTCATCTTTTTTTATGTCTGTCAAACAACATAAAGCACTAAAAAACGTTTTAACGACGATATTTGCCGCCATTAATACTACAAGTTGTCGCCACTAAATACCTATCACTGCCGCTCGTTTTTCGCCACTAGTGTGTTTTGGCATCGTCGCTAATGAGTCGCCGGTCAGAGATAGGGCTGTAAACGAGCCGAGTGGGGTCGAGCCAGGCCCTGCTCGGGCTTGACTCGAACTTAACTCGAGCCAGCTCAGCTCGGCTCGATTTCAAACACTGAGCTGTGAAACTGAGCTCGAGCCAGCTCGCGGCTCGACGAGCTAACAAATTATTCAAAACTTAAGCAAGGAAAAAATAAACTTACAAGAGGGTTTGATAAACTAAAATAGGGAATTGTTATTTGGAATTTGAAATTTGGAAAGTGGAAACGGTTCGACGAGAGCATCGGAATTAAAATATGATTTGCATCTATTTAGGAAACAAAAATCACTCCATATATATTAATATAATATATATGTTATTACTATATATATATAGAGTTATGTTAAAATAAAAACTCACTTTAGTTATGAAAACTCTAAAAACTCATTCTCAATCATATGTTTTTAATTAAACTTTAAATCTTGTGATCTACAATTAAAGTTAATAAAAAATGTGAACATAAATATAATATTTTCTCTCTCCTGAAAACATATAAAAATATTAGTAAAAAAATGTTAAAAAATAGCAAAACAAACTTTTTTTAATGTTTCAATGTTTTGTATTAAATGTTACAACATATATTACGTTTGTAACAAAAAAAAATTAAAAAAAACAATGTTACATAGGGTTTTCGTGGGTTTTCATTTTATACTTCCCATATATATATATATATATATATATATATGAGTCTTAGCGTACGAGCCAACGAGCCGAGCCACCCCAGGCTCGAGCTCGACCCGAACAAAACTCGAGCCAGCTCGGCCCGGCTCGATTTTAGATCGAGCTTTTCTCGGGCGAGTTTTTTTTGGGTTTTTTTCGAGCGAGTTTCGGACGAGCCGCGAGCTTTTTGAACAACCCTAGTCAGAGACCGATTTCTACCATTTTTAACGCAAAAAAACACAATTATTAATCAGATTGAATTCGAAATTAAATAAATCACACTTAATTTCTCATTAATCTGTTAAATCACATGATGTTTACATCAATCATCAATGTATAAGAGCTTGGATCTTGATAGGGAGTTGCAGGTGGCTGGAGCCTGGATCTTGACGGTTGCAATAGCAGTGGTTGACAGTTGCAATAGCGGTGGTTGGCATTGGTGGCAGCTGCCGCTTGTAGATGTCTTGTTGTTTGTTATAATATGATAATGGTTTTAATTATTAATTATCTATAGTTATTTTAAGAACTAATTTTATTTTTTAAAAGTTTTACATTTAAAAAAATGACACTTCAAATTTATTAAATATCAAAGAGCATTTGACCTTCGAGTCATATGATGAATATTGGTATAGAATTATTAAAAGTAAGGTGTATTGAAAAAATAATTCATCGAATCATATTTAAATTTTCAACAAATAACATTAACCTTTTTTAAAAAAAGTACAAAATTAAAGTCGATGTAAAACTAGTCTATGAGTATATAAAAAGCCATAAATAGTAAACACGCACACCCATGTAATGTATGTATGTGTGAACTCTTGGGTGGGCAAAAGTGTTGCACTAATTTTGGCGTTATTTTACTAATCTCGTGAAAATAACGTTAAAAGTGGCTGAAGGTTAATCAGGCATCATGCGGTAGCGTTGATAGCCGAAAGACAAGGTTACACGCACCAATCGGCCGGTGTCCCGGTGGTTAGGTGTTATGTGCCTTATGTCCAAGGCTTGAGGTAAAATTACTATCGAGCCGGGGGTCTCACCAGAAGCAGCCTCTCTATTCCTATGGGATAGAGGTAACGACTGTCTATATCTTACCCTCCTCAGACCTTACCATAATTTTGCTATTGGTGGGATTTACTGAGTACGAAGATGATGATGATGATGATGATGATGATGAGAGAATAGTTTTTGTTATAGGAAAACATCTAATTAAAATTTTGGCTTATAGTTCGAAATAAATTAATCTACCCTCATTAAATGAATAGTCTATAAATGGGTATTATTACCCTGTTCTCTTTCTTGCACAAATTACTGAGTTGTTTTAATATTCTACAATCTACAATAAATCGTTTAGTTGCTAAAATATTGCATATTTTTAACTTAATATTTGAAAATAAATATATGCCATGTCCATGGTTATTCAAAAGAAAGCCAGAGCCCAATAGCCCATATTGCTTCTTGGTAATGGTACTACTAGCTTTGAAGTTTTCTCTTTTAATAACTGAGTCCGGGAATGAAGCCCAAAACACTGTCAAAATTCGTTGACGATTGTTTTAGCAATTAAGCCCATTCCATTATCGGTTATCCCATATTCCCAATCCCATGTCCCAACTCCCAACTGAGCCAATCTGCTATTGGCACTTTAACAAATTTTTTTAAGGTTCTCACGTGTTCATGTTTTTATTAGAACGAGTTTTTTTTACCCGCGTGTTGCGACGGGTGTGTTTCTACTATTATATATTGTGTGTTTACATAAACAAATACCATTGATTGGTGGCTTGCGGACGAATACAGCCGGAGATCGAATTATAGAGAGAGAGATCGGTTTTTGGGATCTCAAATTAATCCATTGGTTTCTTAATTTGGGGTTATTATTTCATTAGAGGTGAACACGTGTATTCTTGATTTGTGGTGGTCATTTAGTAGAGAAGAGGTAGGATGAAAATCAGTGACGGATCTAGACATAAATCTCAGGGGTAACGTTCAAATTTTTTTTACCGTATTTCATACAATGTAAGCGAAAAAAAAAATAGAAACACAAATATAACTAAACACATGAGTGCATATTTTTCCTCTTTGGTTTTTGAAAGCTGAAAATCGAGTCATTACACCCTCTTTTTTTAATTTTATCAAACGGGTTTCTTTTTCGACCGCACAAATTAAAACATTGTTCAAATACTCATCACCAATTTGCTTGCGCAAACCTGCAGTAATAAACTTCATTTTAGAAAAACATATTTCAACAGTTGCGGTTGCAATCACAATCGGTAAAACCAACACTAGTTTCAATATTTGATAAACCAAAAGAAAAGTAGTGTGCTTTCCGGCTTCCACCATTATACGAGCAAGATCACACATTTCACCAAATCTTGCAAATTTATCATATTCCTTTACAATGTGATAAAAGGTCGTACGATTACCTAAAATGCACCCTCTTTCTTCATACTAAAATCATTCGGATACATCTCCGAAAATGCCGCTATCTTAGATATTAAACTTGGAAAACAAATCTTATGGATTTAAAACAAGGCAATTTTCTAACAACTAGTTGAGACATCACTGAATCTATTTCCAAGTTCTTAAATATTAAAACTTTCAACCTCAAAATGATCATTCTGTTTAGCCTGTTTACGTTTGATGTTTCTCGTTCAAATAAAAGAAAAAAAGGTTAATGGTTTTTATTGGCTTAGGGCTATAAACTTTGTTTAAGCTTTATTTGATTTAAACTTTTAAAAAAAATGATGTTTCTCGTTCAAATATATGAATATCCGTCAACACGTAGGTGCATTGTGATGAATAATACAAAAACTATCTTACATATGTTAGCATTAAATGTCAATAAAAAATATACAACCTACACAAAAACATGTAACATACACATGTTCTAAGAATAAGAAAACATATTACGTACACACAGAAAACATATAACCTACACACGTATAGGATGTGTGTATCTTTTTCTAGTTTATATAATTGTTGATATCGAATTACATATGTAAGTTGTATACTTTTTTGTATATTGTACGTTTTTATTGCTCAAAACAAGTGTAGGTTATATAATTTTGTGTACGTTGTATATTTATTGTTTATATTTAATGAACACATTTGTATGATATTTTTTTATTATTATTTATAACAATAATTTTTCTAAGTATATCAATTGAAAAAAAATATTATGTTTTGATATTTATTAATTAAAGAGGATTTATTTTGGTTATATTAGTTGTATTAATTGAAAGGAGAGAGATTTATTATGGTTATGTTAGTTGTATTAATTAAAGAAAAATAATGCATTTATTGTTGCATTTATAATTTTTTTCAATTATTTTTAAACATTTAAAACATAAAATAAAACTAATGGTCCATATTCATTTCTCACATTTCTCACAGTACTTTTATTTCTCTTCTAAACTTAAGCCTATATATATAGGATCAGGATCATGTGAGAACTTTTTGGGAATTGAGAACTATGAGAACCATTTTGGAACACAAAAAAACTCAAAAATTAAAAAAAAATCATAAAACAAAAAAAAACACAAAAATAAAAACAGTAAAAAAACCAATGTTCTTATTTATCATCCCGGTTTCTTAAAAAAAAATCGTAAAAAAAAATTCTCGGTTTAGCTAGATTATACATATACATATATGTACACACATGTTTTTTTTCTATACACATATGTATAATTTAAGGTAAATGATAGTGTACATTACATAACTAGAGATTAAATGAAAGTATACATATGTGTATAGGTATAATACGAATTAAAAAGAAAAAAAATTGGTTTTTTTTGTTATACATATATGTATAATATGTACACACATGTTTTTTCTTATACACATATGTATAATTTAAGGTAAATGATAATGTACATATGTGTATATTACGTAACTAGAGATTAAATGAAAGTATACATATGTGTATAGGTATAATACGAATTAAAAAGAAAAAAAAATTGGTTTTTTTAATGAAATCGGAATGAAATATAAGAATTTTGGTTTTTTTACTTTTTTAAAATTTTCGGTTTTGTTTGTTTTATAATTTTTTTAATATTTTTTAGAGAGTTTTTTTAGTAGTCCAAAATGGTTCTCAAAGTTCTTAATTTGTCAATGGTTCTCTTAGGATCCTTACCCTATATATATATATATATATATATATATATATATATATATATATATATATATATATATATATATATAAAATAGCCAACACCTGCACATTCTAATCCCTGCGAAGAATCTGGCTAAGTTATTGAAGAGGTATGTACCCGCCTCAACAACGAGCGAGGCGGGTCAACCCACAAGATATGGACAAGAGGCTTGAAATCAAGACATTATGAAGGCACAAAGCCAAAACCTACGCGCATGGCGCATATCACATATGCTCACGCATATCACATATGCTCATGCATCACATGCTCAGGCATCATATGCTCAGGCACCACAGATGCTCAGGCATCACATATGCTCATGCATCATATGCTCAGGCACCACAGATGCTCAGGCATCACATATGCTCACGCATCACATATGCTCACACATATCACATATGCGCGTGGCGCATCCGCGCGTGGCGCATATCACATGCTCGTGCATATCACATCTGCGCATGAAACATCTGCGCGTGAGAATAAAGAGAAGACCTCGCGCATCCTCAGGATAGGCGCGTATCACACATGCACATAATCAACCTCATCCTTATCCAAATCAGGATTAGGGCAACCTTGATTGTGCACGTCAGACAACCTTCCAGAAGGTATCTTTTAAGGAATAAGAATATGCTGATGTTGACAGCTGCCAATGAAAGGTGGACAACTCAGCAAAACCCATGTGCTACCACGTGATTATAACCAATGAAAAAGCACCAGGTGTCCCAAAGGACACGTGGCGCAAAGCAACTGGAAGAGGCCAACAAAGCCCTAACTGGGTCTAAGCCCAATCAGTGGAAACCCTAGCACTATAAATACCACATCAACTCCACAAGGAGGGGACAGTCACATCCAGAAACAGACAATAACAGAGTATTCAGCTATTAAGCAATACACTCCAAATTCCTTACTCTCACATATTATTATCTTCTCCTACAAACACTTATTCTCACACCAGAGGGTTACCCCAAAGAGGACCCCTCTGTCCCTTTCTGAGGGGTAAGTTTACGGTGCTGTTCATTTTGTAGGTGGAAGAACCCAGATCCATCAGATCCCAGAGAACCATCGGTGAAATAGCATAATCACACCCGAGGAAAGTAGATCGTCTACCAGTGAGTCGATCCACGTTTCTTCATTGGCGCCATCCACTGTTACAACGGCAACAAGATCTCTATAAAAAACAAATTTTCACCATGGTTTCTGGCGTTCGTAACGTTGATCAAGTTCTGGAGGATATTGAACGTGAGGATGTTAATGAGGGACAACAGTTTCTGAGGGTGCCGCGTGATTCTACGCGCGCCACCAGTAACCGTCCCTTCATCACAACTCCTCATGGCCAGACTGAAACTCCTCCAGACGATCTCACGTTACAAAATCTCGCTGGTGCGAAACAAAAAGGACCATTGGGTCCGGAAGATGAAACTAATGACCCCAAAGAATGGCTCATAAACGAGCAACGACGTCTAATGGACAAGTACAATGACATGGTCAAACACAAAAAGTCAGCCGACTTAACACAACGGCTAGCGTTTGACAAGCAAAACGTTCATGGAACAAAAAGGGCGCGCGCGCCGGAAGATGGTCATTCCGTTCACACTGCACACACTGAGTTTAGTGATGAAGAAATGCACAGCATGAGGAAGACGCGAGATACTCATGCAGGAGGCTCACAGCTCCGCGCGCACGTGAATATGGCGCCTGGAGCCAGAGCCGATCTGGATCTGCACGCGCCATACAGCCCACCAGTAAGAGGGCAAGTGGACGTAACCACACCATACAGGCCAGCCATCTTGGTGAAACATTCAAAGTTCACTGAGCGCATCTCGAAGGCCCCCATTCAGCACAAGACCAAGATGCCAAGTGGTTTGGGCAAATATGACGGCACAACAGATCCAGACGATTTCTTACAAGGGTTTTACAACACAGGAAACCTAGAAAGCTGGACGATGCCAACATGGTGTCACATGTTTGCTCGCTGCCTCACAGGCGCGGCGCGTGTCTGGTTCGAGAGCTTGCCGACTGGGCAAATCGATGGGTTCGAGGAGCTATTGGAAAAGTTCCAAGCCCACTTCGTACAGCAGCGCAGACACACGCGCGACCCTGATGACATCATGCACTGCGTGCGCAAGAATGATGAAACGATTGAAGACTACATAACTCGTTTCAATCAGGAGTCTCTGGCAATCGGAGGTATCACTGAGCAACTCTTGCGCGTGGCCTTTATTCAAGGCGCGCGCAGTGATCAACTCCGCCGAGCTCTCGTAAGCAGAGATGGCATGCCAACCACTTGGGCCAAACTAATGGAAGCATCGCGAGTCTTCGCGAGAAATGAAAAACAAATTGCCCAAGATAGGGCAAGAGAAAGAGCGCATCAAGCTGAGTCACAGCGCAGCAACGAAAGAGGGGGCAAACAGAACTCTGTATGGTCCAGGTTGCAACCAACCAGTTTTTCTTCCGCAGAAAAGCAGGCGCAACCAAGCTCACCCCAGCCCCAAAAAGACGTTCGTAATCGCGGGGAGGGTGACAAGAGGGAAGGCGGCAGAGATCCTAACAGACCTCTGCCAAGAATATGGACTCCCCTCACTAAAACGCCTTCACAGGTGTTAAGCACTGAGAATGTCCAATTCAAAAGCCCCAAGCCACTACACTACAAGGGACCATCAGACAGTGGCAAGTACTGTGAGTTTCACAAGTCCACAGGACACAACACTGATGCATGCCACCACTTGAAGGATGCAATTGAAAAAGATGTGAAGTCAGGCAAGCAGGCTCACCTGGTGAAAAACTCAAGACCAGAAAATGAACAATCAGGAGCCTCAGCCAGCAAAAAGTACAAAAGAATCTGTGTAGCTGAGGGAGGAAGGCAAGGGCAAATATCAAGAAAGAGAAGCGCGCAAATCTAAGGAGATTGGCGCGAGCAACAAGTAATCTTCCCAAGAATCAGGGGAGGCCCTTCCATCAGCAGTCCTCTTGTCATCACTACACACATTGCTCATTATGAAGTGTCAAAAGTCCTGGTGGACACTGGCAGCGAGTCAGACATCATGTATGAGCAATGTTTCAGGAAACTGGATCCGGCAGACCAAGCAAGGCTTGAGATTGTGAATGCACCGATCTCTGGTGTTTCAAATGAAATCATTCATCCCCTAGGTCAAATACAATTTGAACTAACCATGGGGGATGAAAAACACAAGCGAGCCGAAGTTGTCAACTTCTTGGTCTTGCCCACCACTTCATGCCACAATATGATCTTGGGTAGGGAAACGATTGCCCAATTCAACGCCATACCGTCGCCAGCGCACGGCGCATTGGGGTTCCCAACGCCAACAGGTGTAACTTTTGTATACCGAGATCATTTGTGTGCAGTGACAAGTACTCCGCGGGAAGGGAGAATGAAACTTCCAATGGCAGACAACGCGCCAGAGGAATGGATTCTCAACCCAAAATTCCCGGAGCAGAAAATCACAATTGGCGCTACGATATCAGACGACACGAGGTTGAGAATGAAAAGATTGCTCACAGCATATATGTCGGTCTTCGCGTGGCAACACTCTGATATGACTGGGGTTCCGCTAGACCTGGCGCAACATTCTCTCAACACGTTCAAGTCTGTAGAGCCAATTGCTCAAAAGAAGAGAGTCATGGGGGATGAGAAGGCGAGGGCCATGAATGAGCAGGTTGAGGATCTATTGCGCGCAAACATCATCCGCCCGATACGATACCAGACATGGGTAGCCAATCCTGTGATGGTAAAGAAAGGTAATGGGTCGTGGAGGATGTGCATTGACTTCAAGGACCTCAACAAAGCGTGCCCAAAAGATTGTTACCCCCTCCCAAACATCGACGCAAAGGTGGACTCCGTGGCGCCATTCAAGCTCAAATGTTTCCTGGATGCCTACAAAGGCTATCACTAGATTCAAATGGCACCACAAGACGAGGACAAGACCGCCTTCAGAACCGACAAGGGTGTTTTTTGTTACACAAAAATGCCCTTTGGTTTGAAGAATGCGGGAGCCACCTACCAAAGACTTATGGATGCCGTTTTCAGCGAGCAGATTGGAAGACACCTCGAAGTCTATGTGGATGATTTGGTGATCAAAAGCAGGGAGGAAAAGCAAATGCTCAAAGACATCGAAGAAACCCTTGGGCGCCTAAAGGAAGTTAACATGAAGCTCAATCCGAGCAAATGCACTTTTGGAGTACTAGAGGGAAAATTTCTAGGTGTAATGGTCACCAAGGATGGTTTCAAGGTGAACCCTGAGAAGGTGGAGGCCATCCTTGACATGCCCTCGCCATCCACCATGAAAGAAGTCCAGAAGCTGAATGGTAGATTGGTTTCAATCAACAGGTTTCTAGCGAACCATGCAAGCAAATCTACCCCATTTGTCAACACATTGAGGAATTGCTTAAAGAAAAGCCAATTCAAATGGACTCCTGAGGCCGAGCAAGCTTTCAGTGAGATAAAGGAATGTTTGATAAATCTGCCCGCGCTCACAGCTCCACTTCCTGGTGAAACTTTGACAGTGTACCTATCAGCAGGAGAGCGCGCCATCGGCGCAGTATTATTGGTGGATCGCAAGGGAATCCAAACGCCAATATACTATGTGAGTCGGGTGCTGACAGATCCTGAGACGCGCTACTCCATCATGGAAAAGTTAGTTTTGTCACTAACACACGCGTCGCGCAAGCTTCATAGATATTTCAATGGTCATCCCATTGAAGTTCTGACTGGTTACAACATCCAGCAAGTCTTGCGGCGTCCCGCGCTCTCAGGAAGGCTGACAAAGTGGGCGCTGGAATTAGGTGAGCACACGATCGCCTATAAGCCCCGTCCAGCAATAAAGGGACAAGTCTTGGCTGATTTCGTTGCCGAAGTCCCCGAAGGAAAAATTGAAGAGGCTCAGCGCGAGGTAGACCCTCCGCGAGCCAATGATGAAGAAAATGTGTGGAGATTATTCACCGACGGAGCTTCAAACAACGAAGGATCCGGCGCAGGCCTCAAGCTGGTGGATCCAGAGAATCAGGAATATACTTACGCCATCAGGTTGGACTTCAAGAGCACCAACAATGAGGCTGAGTATGAAGCCCTGCTGGCTGGCCTGCGCATCGCGCACAAATTCGGAGTTAAAAAGCTAGAGGCCCATGTTGATTCATACTTGGTAGCAGCACAGGTCAATGGCCTTTATGATGCCAAGGAGAACACCATGCCTCTGTATCTAGAGCAGGCGAAAAAGCTCATTGAGCAATTTGACTGCTTCAGAATCATTCATATTCTGCGCAGTGAAAACAAATCTGCCGACGCGCTGAGCAAGATGGCATCAACCAGCTTCGATCACTTTGGCAAAGATGTCAGAGTAGAAGTAATGAGCAGCCCGTCGGTGGGAGCGAAGTCTGTCCTTGTAACTCATACAACCCCTTCATCATGGATAACTCCAATAATGGAATTCTTGAAGGAGGGAAAAGTACCAGACGATCGCGCACAGGCGAGGAAGATAAGACACAAGTCGCAGAACTATGAACTGCTTGATGGTACATTATATCGACGCTCTTATCTTGGACCGCCCATGAAATGCCTAGATGCTGAGGAAGCAAGCTATGTGATCAGAGAGATACACGAAGGAATCTGTGGAATACATGCTGGCCCGCGCATGGTGGTTGCCAAGGCAATGAGCGCAGGTTACTACTGGCCAGGCATGTACTTGGACGCTTTAAAAGAGATCCAAAAATGCAAAGCATGTCAGAGCTATGCGCCAAACACCATGCGGCCAAAGAACAACTTGATATGAACGAGCGAGGCGGGTCAACCCACAAGATATGGACAAGAGGCTTGAAATCAAGACATTATGAAGGCACAAAGCCAAAACCTACGCGCATGGCGCATATCACATATGCTCACGCATATCACATATGCTCATGCATCACATGCTCAGGCATCATATGCTCAGGCACCACAGATGCTCAGGCATCACATATGCTCATGCATCATATGCTCAGGCATCATATGCTCAGGCACCACAGATGCTCAGGCATCACATATGCTCACGCATCACATATGCTCACGCATCACATATGCGCGTGGCGCATCCGCGCGTGGCGCATATCACATGCTCGTGCATATCACATCTGCGCATGAAACATCTGTGCGTGAGAATAAAGAGAAGACTTCGCGCATCCTCAGGATAGGCGCGTATCACACATGCACATAATCAACCTCATCCTTATCCAAATCAGGATTAGGGCAACCTTGATTGTGCACGTCAGACAACCTTCCAGAAGGTATCTTTTAAGGAATAAGAATATGCTGATGTTGACAGCTGCCAATGAAAGGTGGACAACTCAGCAAAACCCATGTGCTACCACGTGATTATAACCAATGAAAAAGCACCAGGTGTCCCAAAGGACACGTGGCGCAAAGCAACTGGAAGAGGCCAACAAAGCCCTAACTGGGTCTAAGCCCAATCAGTGGAAACCCTAGCACTATAAATACCACATCAACTCCACAAGGAGGGGACAGTCACATCCAGAAACAGACAATAACAGAGTATTCAGCTATTAAGCAATACACTCCAAATTCCTTACTCTCACATATTATTATCTTTTCCTACAAACACTTATTCTCACACCGGAGGGTTACCCCAAAGAGGACCCCTCTGTCCCTTTCTGAGGGGTAAGTTTACGGTGCTGTTTATTTTGTAGGTGGAAGAACCCAGATCCATCAGATCCCAGAGAACCATAGGTGAAATAGCATAATCACACCCGAGGAAAGTAGATCGTCTACCAGTGAGTCGATCCACGTTTCTTCATTGGCGCCATCCACTGTTACAACGGCAACAAGATCTCTATAAAAAACAAATTTTCACCATGGTTTCTGGCGTTCGTAACGTTGATCAAGTTCTGGAGGATATTGAACGTGAGGATGTTAATGAGGGACAACAGTTTCTGAGGGTGCCGCGTGATTCTACGCGCGCCACCAGTAACCGTCCCTTCATCACAACTCCTCATGGCCAGACTGAAACTCCTCCAGACGATCTCACGTTACAAAATCTCGCCGGTGCGAAACAAAAAGGACCATTGGGTCCGGAAGATGAAACTAATGACCCCAAAGAATGGCTCATAAACGAGCAACGACGTCTAATGGACAAGTACAATGACATGGTCAAACACAAAAAGTCAGCCGACTTAACACAACGGCTAGCGTTTGACAAGCAAAACGTTCATGGAACAAAAAGGGCGCGCGCGCCGGAAGATGGTCATTCCGTTCACACTGCACACACTGAGTTTAGTGATGAAGAAATGCACAGCATGAGGAAGACGCGAGATACTCATGCAGGAGGCTCACAGCTCCGCGCGCACGTGAATATGGCGCCTGGAGCCAGAGCCGATCTGGATCTGCACGCGCCATACAGCCCACCAGTAAGAGGGCAAGTGGACGTAACCACACCATACAGGCCAGCCATCTTGGTGAAACATTCAAAGTTCACTGAGCGCATCTCGAAGGCCCCCATTCAGCACAAGACCAAGATGCCAAGTGGTTTGGGCAAATATGACGGCACAACAGATCCAGACGATTTCTTACAAGGGTTTTACAACACAGGAAACCTAGAAAGCTGGACGATGCCAACATGGTGTCACATGTTTGCTCGCTGCCTCACAGGCGCGGCGCGTGTCTGGTTCGAGAGCTTGCCGACTGGGCAAATCGATGGGTTCGAGGAGCTATTGGAAAAGTTCCAAGCCCACTTCGTACAGCAGCGCAGACACACGCGCGACCCTGATGACATCATGCACTGCGTGCGCAAGAATGATGAAACGATTGAAGACTACATAACTCGTTTCAATCAGGAGTCTCTGGCAATCGGAGGTATCACTGAGCAACTCTTGCGCGTGGCCTTTATTCAAGGCGCGCGCAGTGATCAACTCCGCCGAGCTCTCGTAAGCAGAGATGGCATGCCAACCACTTGGGCCAAACTAATGGAAGCATCGCGAGTCTTCGCGAGAAATGAAAAACAAATTGCCCAAGATAGGGCAAGAGAAAGAGCGCATCAAGCTGAGTCACAGCGCAGCAACGAAAGAGGGGGCAAACAGAACTCTGTATGGTCCAGGTTGCAACCAACCAGTTTTTCTTCCGCAGAAAAGCAGGCGCAACCAAGCTCACCCCAGCCCCAAAAAGACGTTCGTAATCGCGGGGAGGGTGACAAGAGGGAAGGCGGCAGAGATCCTAACAGACCTCTGCCAAGAATATGGACTCCCCTCACTAAAACGCCTTCACAGGTGTTAAGCACTGAGAATGTCCAATTCAAAAGCCCCAAGCCACTACACTACAAGGGACCATCAGACAGTGGCAAGTACTGTGAGTTTCACAAGTCCACAGGACACAACACTGATGCATGCCACCACTTGAAGGATGCAATTGAAAAAGATGTGAAGTCAGGCAAGCTGGCTCACCTGGTGAAAAACTCAAGACCAGAAAATGAACAATCAGGAGCCTCAGCCAGCAAAAAGTACAAAAGAATCTGTGTAGCTGAGGGAGGAAGGCAAGGGCAAATATCAAGAAAGAGAAGCGCGCAAATCTAAGGAGATTGGCGCGAGCAACAAGTAATCTTCCCAAGAATCAGGGGAGGCCCTTCCATCAGCAGTCCTCTTGTCATCACTACACACATTGCTCATTATGAAGTGTCAAAAGTCCTGGTGGACACTGGCAGCGAGTCAGACATCATGTATGAGCAATGTTTCAGGAAACTGGATCCGGCAGACCAAGCAAGGCTTGAGATTGTGAATGCACCGATCTCTGGTGTTTCAAATGAAATCATTCATCCCCTAGGTC
The DNA here is from genome assembly GCF_021521415.1 of Bidens hawaiensis. Taxonomy (NCBI): domain Eukaryota; kingdom Viridiplantae; phylum Streptophyta; class Magnoliopsida; order Asterales; family Asteraceae; genus Bidens; species Bidens hawaiensis. Next base: position 143,564 of record NW_027495874.1, read on the forward strand.
AAATACAATTTGAACTAACCATGGGGGATGAAAAACACAAGCGAGCCGAAGTTGTCAACTTCTTGGTCTTGCCCACCACTTCATGCCACAATATGATCTTGGGTAGGGAAACGATTGCCCAATTCAACGCCATACCGTCGCCAGCGCACGGCGCATTGGGGTTCCCAACGCCAACAGGTGTAACTTTTGTATACCGAGATCATTTGTGTGCAGTGACAAGTACTCCGCGGGAAGGGAGAATGAAACTTCCAATGGCAGACAACGCGCCAGAGGAATGGATTCTCAACCCAAAATTCCCGGAGCAGAAAATCACAATTGGCGCTACGATATCAGACGACACGAGGTTGAGAATGAAAAGATTGCTCACAGCATATATGTCGGTCTTCGCGTGGCAACACTCTGATATGACTGGGGTTCCGCTAGACCTGGCGCAACATTCTCTCAACACGTTCAAGTCTGTAGAGCCAATTGCTCAAAAGAAGAGAGTCATGGGGGATGAGAAGGCGAGGGCCATGAATGAGCAGGTTGAGGATCTATTGCGCGCAAACATCATCCGCCCGATACGATACCAGACATGGGTAGCCAATCCTGTGATGGTAAAGAAAGGTAACGGGTCGTGGAGGATGTGCATTGACTTCAAGGACCTCAACAAAGCGTGCCCAAAAGATTGTTACCCCCTCCCAAACATCGACGCAAAGGTGGACTCCGTGGCGCCATTCAAGCTCAAATGTTTCCTGGATGCCTACAAAGGCTATCACTAGATTCAAATGGCACCACAAGACGAGGACAAGACCGCCTTCAGAACCGACAAGGGTGTTTTTTGTTACACAAAAATGCCCTTTGGTTTGAAGAATGCGGGAGCCACCTACCAAAGACTTATGGATGCCGTTTTCAGCGAGCAGATTGGAAGACACCTCGAAGTCTATGTGGATGATTTGGTGATCAAAAGCAGGGAGGAAAAGCAAATGCTCAAAGACATCGAAGAAACCCTTGGGCGCCTAAAGGAAGTTAACATGAAGCTCAATCCGAGCAAATGCACTTTTGGAGTACTAGAGGGAAAATTTCTAGGTGTAATGGTCACCAAGGATGGTTTCAAGGTGAACCCTGAGAAGGTGGAGGCCATCCTTGACATGCCCTCGCCATCCACCATGAAAGAAGTCCAGAAGCTGAATGGTAGATTGGTTTCAATCAACAGGTTTCTAGCGAACCATGCAAGCAAATCTACCCCATTTGTCAACACATTGAGGAATTGCTTAAAGAAAAGCCAATTCAAATGGACTCCTGAGGCCGAGCAAGCTTTCAGTGAGATAAAGGAATGTTTGATAAATCTGCCCGCGCTCACAGCTCCACTTCCTGGTGAAACTTTGACAGTGTACCTATCAGCAGGAGAGCGCGCCATCGGCGCAGTATTATTGGTGGATCGCAAGGGAATCCAAACGCCAATATACTATGTGAGTCGGGTGCTGACAGATCCTGAGACGCGCTACTCCATCATGGAAAAGTTAGTTTTGTCACTAACACACGCGTCGCGCAAGCTTCATAGATATTTCAATGGTCATCCCATTGAAGTTCTGACTGGTTACAACATCCAGCAAGTCTTGCGGCGTCCCGCGCTCTCAGGAAGGCTGACAAAGTGGGCGCTGGAATTAGGTGAGCACACGATCGCCTATAAGCCCCGTCCAGCAATAAAGGGACAAGTCTTGGCTGATTTCGTTGCCGAAGTCCCCGAAGGAAAAATTGAAGAGGCTCAGCGCGAGGTAGACCCTCCGCGAGCCAATGATGAAGAAAATGTGTGGAGATTATTCACCGACGGAGCTTCAAACAACGAAGGATCCGGCGCAGGCCTCAAGCTGGTGGATCCAGAGAATCAGGAATATACTTACGCCATCAGGTTGGACTTCAAGAGCACCAACAATGAGGCTGAGTATGAAGCCCTGCTGGCTGGCCTGCGCATCGCGCACAAATTCGGAGTTAAAAAGCTAGAGGCCCATGTTGATTCATACTTGATAGCAGCACAGGTCAATGGCCTTTATGATGCCAAGGAGAACACCATGCCTCTGTATCTAGAGCAGGCGAAAAAGCTCATTGAGCAATTTGACTGCTTCAGAATCATTCATATTCTGCGCAGTGAAAACAAATCTGCCGACGCGCTGAGCAAGATGGCATCAACCAGCTTCGATCACTTTGGCAAAGATGTCAGAGTAGAAGTAATGAGCAGCCCGTCGGTGGGAGCGAAGTCTGTCCTTGTAACTCATACAACCCCTTCATCATGGATAACTCCAATAATGGAATTCTTGAAGGAGGGAAAAGTACCAGACGATCGCGCACAGGCGAGGAAGATAAGACACAAGTCGCAGAACTATGAACTGCTTGATGGTACATTATATCGACGCTCTTATCTTGGACCGCCCATGAAATGCCTAGATGCTGAGGAAGCAAGCTATGTGATCAGAGAGATACACGAAGGAATCTGTGGAATACATGCTGGCCCGCGCATGGTGGTTGCCAAGGCAATGAGCGCAGGTTACTATTGGCCAGGCATGTACTTGGACGCTTTAAAAGAGATCCAAAAATGCAAAGCATGTCAGAGCTATGCGCCAAACACCATGCGGCCAAAGAACAACTTGATATGAACGAGCGAGGCGGGTCAACCCACAAGATATGGACAAGAGGCTTGAAATCAAGACATTATGAAGGCACAAAGCCAAAACCTACGCGCATGGCGCATATCACATATGCTCACGCATATCACATATGCTCATGCATCACATGCTCAGGCATCATATGCTCAGGCACCACAGATGCTCAGGCATCACATATGCTCATGCATCATATGCTCAGGCATCATATGCTCAGGCACCACAGATGCTCAGGCATCACATATGCTCACGCATCACATATGCGCGTGGCGCATCCGCGCGTGGCGCATATCACATGCTCGTGCATATCACATCTGCGCATGAAACATCTGCGCGTGAGAATAAAGAGAAGACTTCGCGCATCCTCAGGATAGGCGCGTATCACACATGCACATAATCAACCTCATCCTTATCCAAATCAGGATTAGGGCAACCTTGATTGTGCACGTCAGACAACCTTCCAGAAGGTATCTTTTAAGGAATAAGAATATGCTGATGTTGACAGCTGCCAATGAAAGGTGGACAACTCAGCAAAACTCATGTGCTACCACGTGATTATAACTAATGAAAAAGCACCAGGTGTCCCAAAGGACACGTGGCGCAAAGCAACTGGAAGAGGCCAACAAAGCCCTAACTGGGTCTAAGCCCAATCAGTGGAAACCCTAGCACTATAAATACCACATCAACTCCACAAGGAGGGGACAGTCACATCCAGAAACAGACAATAACAGAGTATTCAGCTATTAAGCAATACACTCCAAATTCCTTACTCTCACATATTATTATCTTCTCCTACAAACACTTATTCTCACACCGGAGGGTTACCCCAAAGAGGACCCCTCTGTCCCTTTCTGAGGGGTAAGTTTACGGTGCTGTTCATTTTGTAGGTGGAAGAACCCAGATCCATCAGATCCCAGAGAACCATCGGTGAAATAGCATAATCACACCCGAGGAAAGTAGATCGTCTACCAGTGAGTCGATCCACGTTTCTTCAGTTATCATACCCCTTGGGTGTGTGTACTCCAAATGTACGATGCAAGAGTTCTCGCTTATGTATGAGTATGCACTGTGTTGGTTCATGCATGTAGCATAGTTCCTGAATTTATGGTTTGCGTGTACTATATCTATATGCATTATAGTTCATGCACTGACCAAGTATAGGTGTTCAATAGTTCTCGCATGGTTAAGTTTTCGCACTAATGGTTCTCACACTCAATATACGTGTGTACTCTAAGTATACGCATGTGTTAATTAGTATGCATATGTCATTGTGGTTGGTTGCGTGAACTTTGTGTATGTGCAAGGAAGAGTATATGCAAATACTTAAGGTATTCGCATATTGATAGAGTACATCGCAATAGTGTGATTGATTGCTTCATGTTTGAACCTTGCACAAAGTTGACAGAGTTCCATATAAGAGATATTGTATGAGATTGTAGTATACTTAGCTATATTGTCAATTGGGGTGGGGGGGGGGGGGTGCATACTGGGAAGGTTTAATGCATGAAAAGACAATATGAATGATCTGAATATACTTTGTCCCATATGGACGTATGTTGGCCCTTGTATGCGCATATGTTTAACAGTGACGCATGCGCTATCAACGACTTTGTGGATTGCTCGCAATTGTACAGTTGTGTGGTGTATTAGGTGGAAGATGTCATTTGCATTGGTTTTGGGGGGAGGGGGGGGGGGGTCGCGACCTTGAATGAAATACTGGTATATTTGGACAACTAAACCTTTTTGACTTATTTAATATATGTGTATGTTATGGTATGGAATTCAAGGAATGTATTGTACCCTTGTAGTATATATGTATGTAAGGATGTCAATGTGTCGGGTTTGAGTCGAATATAGGTAATCCCGAACCCATACCCAAGCATAAAACCTTGTTCCAAACCTAGCCCAAAATACGGGGGGGGGGGACCCGGGGGTTTGGCTGTGTATATAGGGTTTTAGCTAAATAATACTAATTGAGTACGTAAAAAATGATTGTTTGTATATATTAACATAATATTAACTTCGTCTGACTTTCTTTTTGTGTAGAAAAATTTAAAGCACAAGATATAAATAAACTCAAAAAATAAGAAAATTAGTCAAGTAAATATATATATATCATTTAAAAATTAAAATTAACAATAAAACCAAACAAGTCTTAATCAATAATTATTCAAAAACAACTACAAAAAGATTAATATAAAGCAAATGGCTTTTAAGAAAACAATAAACATTATTCGGATTAATCAGGTCGTAGTAAATGCATAGACAAATACAATAATATAACACGTACGTCATCGAGGAAGCTTTGATTGGTACATTTACATATACAATATTAACTTATATATTTGCGATCGACTTTTATTATATTTAACACACAAATATAAATAAACTTGTCACTCGGCCCACAGCCTGCTTGATGCAAATGGTCCGTAATCATATTCCAGCTACACATTCTGGTGGTGTGACTGGGTAACGACTCTTATCAGTGCAATAATCATAGACCATATGATTCATGCGAACCCATCTGTAACGACGAGCTGCAAAGGGGTCGAGTTGTTGGTAGCTCAGACCCTCCCACCAGTTGGAAGGGTTTGATGCACAAGATGCGGCCGGTCCAGGGACGGGGCAACCCTCAATGTCAAAGTCCTTGTAATATGCATAAAATGGTGCTTTGCTCCAGTCGATTTTTTCTAGCCCGCCTCGTGTTGCCCAATCATCCGCTTCCCATAATGTTGAGTAAACTCCCATTGGTTGGACTTTGGGGAATGGGACTCCTTTTGTTTCATTGTTCTTGTATACCCTTATAGGGACTTCATCCACAGAAAATCTGTGGCAAATATTGGTAATACCAACGAATGAACTTTGATAGTATCTAAGAAAATTTTATTAAAAAAAGCATGACTGATGTAACAATTGTAGCAACATATATAACGGCTATCCCCATTGAAGGATTAGGCCAACGTATGTCGGGTTTGGAGTATCGGGCTATCCTTAAGTACCGGTTAATGATCCCTATGTTCCCGACGGATGAACCTTGCCCAATTTGTTGCAAGGTCTGTTTGGATTCTTTTGGTGACCATGCGGTGCATTGCAAAGAATTGCCTGGCTTTAAATACAGACATGATCTGGTTAGGGATGTTCTGTGTGATGTTCTTAAACGGGCAGGGATTTCTGCTAAAAAAGAGGCCCCTGTTAACTTTCTCACGGATCCTATTGAAGGGAGGTCTACTTTACGACCAGCTGATATTCTTGTGTTCGGGTGGGCAGGGGGGAAACACGCTTGTGTGGATCTTACAGGAGTGTCTCCTCTTGTTGGGCTCAGGGACCGTGGGTTTGTTGTGGGTCAGGCTGCGTTGAAGGCTGAATCGGGCAAAGTTGTTAAACACGAGAAAGCTTGTTTAGATAATCAACATGTCTTTCTACCATTTGCCTTTGATACATTTGGTTTTCTGGCTCCAGAGGCTGTGAAATTTTTGAGTAGGGTTCAGCGCGTCGTACACGGAACCTCTTCAGCTTCTAGGTCTCAAAGCTTCGTTTTTAGCAGGATTGGCTTTGCTGTTCAAAAGGGGGTTGCGGCGTAGCTTGTTGCCCGTTTGCCTGCCACTTTATTGTAATCGTTTTATAGTAAATTATATAAAACTACGATATATAACTATAATTCAAAAATGCCACACAATAAGTTCGGGTCAAGTGAACACAGGCCGGCAAAAGTAATGTCTTAGACGGATTTTGTTACACTTCAATTTAAATAGTATGTTAATGATCTGAAGTTTTGATAAAACAAGCTTAACTTAACAAATATTATAATTGGCAATTTACTTACACAACATGGTGATGGTTCCACAAGATAGAGTAAGTGTGGTAGTCAGCAGCTGGGTCGAACCAAAGGTTAACCCTTTGTTCGCGATCACCTTTTCCATGAGCATATACGTTGGTTTGGACTGAGTAAGGTTGTCCACTTCGGTTTCCCAAAAACTCAAAATCAAGTTCATCACGAACTTGATCCGTATCCGAATTCATCTACCAAAAAAAATAAAGACTAATCAATATATACTTATATAGAGAAATAATAAAGTTATATAAATAGTTGTTTTCTTTATAAAAAACAGTCATATACATAAAAAGCAGTGACGGTGCCCGCAAAGTCCCCTGGAATAAGTTTAATCTTCATGCTCACACGTCCAAATAAATACTGGCTTTTTGAAGCGAACCCACATCCTGTATCAGATAAGATCATAAGAATGCATCAATGGCATCGGTGTTCAAGTTATCTTAACTTATAAGAACGTAAAATTTAAATAATAAATATATATAAGCTAGTTGAACGACTATATATACACCTGAGTTTTGGTCAAGAACAAGCTGAATGGCCCGACCGCCGTCAAGTTGTCTGATGTGAGAATCAGACCATGTAATACGAAAATCTTGTAGGAACGTAGCGGGTCTAGCGTCGACAGCCAGCAGTGACATGGCCACTATTAGGAGAATAGAAAGAACACTTTTATTAAAACACATTGTGAACAAGTGTGTCATTTGACCATGCACTAACGAAATATTTGTCGAGTGTTTTTATGTGATGATGTATGTTTGGATAATATATGTGGGTATATATAGTTTTAGACTTAGATTTAGAGAGTGTAGGGCTGTTAATGGTAGAGAGGGGGCCTATTGAAAGTTAGGTTCGCTTTCCATACAGCTCACTTTCCGCTGCCAATCGGGTGAAACTTCACTCTGATTGGATATGGACATAATTCAAACAAGCTTCTCCCGGAGTATTTAATGCAATTTATAGTTTAAATAACTTAAATACACAGCTGTATATATTTATTTTATTTTATTTATTTATTTTTAACGATCAACAAACAGATAATTACATATTTACTCCGTATTGGGTGATCAAATGGTAAAGGATTACCACTAGCTGGCCCAACCTAGCCGTACGAAGCCTTAAACGTCTCCAACTTATCTCCATTTCTAGAAAAAAACTTACTCACCCGAAAACCCATTGCTAATAAAACCTAGACGCAAAGCTGAAGATCAAAAAGATTTTTTTAGGTTCTCGATTTGACCACTTTAAATAGTTAAATCTAACGCGGCAGGTCATGCATGCATGCAATTTCTTTATGCGACATGATCTTAAATTTTCAATGCCGCCAGAGCCGGTGACCCTATATTTATCAACAAAAGCTTTCATTAATTATTATTATTATTGATAAATAAATATTATCCAGTAAGCATAAAAGCTGGAAAATTTAGAATATGGTACGAATAGTAATAATCGAAAGTAAACAAGGATCAACTTATTTTACAAAGGGAGATAAAAATGAGAAGGACGTGAAGGATTTATAGCCACACAAAAAAAGTCCTTCAATTTTTTTTTTTTAAATTAAATAAAAATTCATAACTAAAAATTTAATTACAAAAACAAAAAAAGTAAAAACACAAAAATGATTCTACCGTCTTACTCGTTCTTAAAAAAATGTTAAGAGAAAAAGATTATTGTGTCTTTTCGTTTATCATTGTGTTTTGTGTTTATTTTCGTCATTGATTGTGTCTTTTTTTCTTAGCATTGTGTCTTTTTTTTCTTGATATTGCGTTATATTACTTAACATTGTGTTATATTTTGTTTGGCATTGTGTTATATTTCGCGATTTATTGTGTCTTTTTTTAGTTATAATTGTGTCTTTTGTTCATTTCCGTCATTGTGTCTTTTGTCTCTGTATTGTGTCTTTTCGGCTTTTTTTAACGAGAATGACAAGGGAAACATTTTTGTTTTTTTAATTTTTTCATTTTTTATTTATATTTTGATTTATGCTTTTTTTCAATTAATTTTTGGATTTTTTAGAGGTTTTTTGTGTGATCACAAATTCTTCTTACACTTCTCATTTTTGTCTTCCTTTATAATTTAACTTTTCCCATTAAACAAAGGCATCAAATACTATCCAGACTTTAAACCTAACAAATTTAGGAGAATGGATAGAAAACTTTGTCATATATTACATAGTTTGAATAAAGTAAAAAAATACTAAATAGTTAGGAGTAAGGATTTAAAAATTATTAACCATATTTTAAAATAAAAAAATGATTGAAATCATGTACAAGTTAATAACTAATAATTTATAATAATATTTGATATATCATGTTTCATAATATCTGTAAATTTAAATGGGTGAAATAAAAGAAGCGAAAAAAGGAAATTTGGGCTTATAGAAGTGCGAAATGTAGCGCAACCAATTAATTATTTATCCAGTATAAATTTTTATACTATTTAAATTTTGTAAAATGACTAAAACACTAGTTAAAGGACTATTTATAACATTTATTCAAAACAGTGACGTGTAACACCTCAAAATTCAAGCATTTTCAAATTAAATCGGTGTGCAATACTTGTACGAGATTTTCTAAGCAACTAATTAATAATTAAGTCGACCCGAACTTTAATTATTATGATTTTGACCTATTAAATCGTATTATTATGATTTAATGTTGTGATAAAATAAGTTAAATAGTGAGCTAATACTATTGGATGAAAGGTTCAAATGCGGTAGCTATATTATTATATGAAATGCAGGTTGAAACGAGTGTTATCAAGATTCTTGAGAAACCTAAATTATCAATATCGATGATAAAATCTCTTGATTTAAATTAAGTTTGAAATATATTTATCATGATTTATGATAGATAATTTGTGGTCATTTATTTAAAGAGTGATATATATTATTTATATGATATGATTATTATATAGGTATATGTTTATAATTAATAATAATAATAATATATAAAAATGCGTTTGCATGGATTGAGGCTCAAGATTTGGAAATATTTGAATTCAAATTTATGGATATGCATGACGAGATCAAAATGTTAAGTTATTTATGGGTTAAAGTAGAAAAACGTGCTTGGATTTACAGAATTTATCGTCCATGTACAATGTTTTGTGTTATTTGCCTATCCATGCCAGCTTCTTGCTAGGAGAGGTATATGTTAGTCCTATTTTGTTATATTAGTCTTTTGTATTGTGTTTATTATGTTTTGGGTTTTAGTTGTTAGTTTTGAATGTATAGGCCCAAGAGAAATAATGTTGTAAAGCCCATTGGGCATTTGATGTGACTTACTTCAAATGCATGCTTCCCTATATATATAGGAAGCATGCCATGAGAGTTAGTTGTTCATTGTTAATCAAAAGAAACCTTTTTGCCAAACTCTCATTCTCTCTTGGCTTTCTCGCTTTCTCTCTAACCAATCGAAAATAACCTCTCAAGATCCGAGACCAATTAGGTGGCTTAGTGTGATTTCTGCTAGTACTAAGCTCGGTTGATCTAAGATTATTGTTAGATCCACTCGCGTTGGGACCTACAATTGGTATCAGAGCATCGGCTCACTAGTTGAAGGTTTTGGATCACAACCTTGGGTTTTGATCTTGAGAAGAAGTAAACAAGTGTTCTTGACAAGAAAAATCACAAAAACAACAAAACTACAAAAAGATTCGGCTTCAAGTTCATAAAATGTCTTAGAAAGTGTTCTTGGTGAAGGTAACAAGTGTTCAAGTTCTAAATCTAAAAGTCTTACGCTTAAAAGTGATAAATTTTGGTGTTACAGGTTGTTGAAAAGTGTTAAAATTAACAAGTTAAGAATTTCGTATCTCATGGCATCAAAATCAGTGTACCAACCTTTGACCTAGTACTGACAAGTTAGGTGGAACAGATCCCAAAAAAGATTTCTTCTAGAAAACTGAACCTTTTCGCTTCCCATAGTTTTTCGCATCGCTTGGGGTTTCGCATCGCCTACTTTTTCGCTTCGCTTGGAACTTTATCGCTCCGCGTTACTGTTCACTTTTTCGCTTTGCTTGCTTAACTTTTTCACTTCGCCTGAAAGCTGTTTCGTGCGGAAAAGTTGACTGTCTTAAAATTTAAGTTTTTTTAATGTTTATTAAGTGTTTGAGACTGCCAAGACCATGACGAGCACTGATTCTGAGTTGTTAAAGGGTTATTTTGTAAGGCCCCGTTCCCGGTAACCCTACTTTGGTGTTGGATTTACTCATAAGCAAAATTCTAAAATCAGAGTTAATTGAAAACTTCGCGGAATAATTAAAAACTTCAAACATTACATTCCACAACATTCATTGTTGTCTTAACATACAAATTGTCTTTTCATAAGTAATTAATTAAAACAATCATAACACTTCATCATGGATGCCAGTCTCTTCAGTCCATGCCATGTATCCCTCCTTAAGCCAGCTGCCTCAATCTATTTGCCTGCATGCATACTAAAAGTCAGCTACGTTGAATGAGTTCTAATTAATCATTTAACATACAATACATTCATACCCTTACTCATACGCATCTGAAAATACGTATTCATACCTTATTTACGCTTACTTCTTCCATACAAACTTTATATACATGCACACGCGCTTACAAACTTCTTTTCATAAGGCCTTCTAAATTACCATAAGCTATTCTATCTCTACCATCACAGATATTATTAGGGTCTGGTCCCTTCTGTCTCAGATATTATCAGGGTCTGGTCCCTTCTGTCTCAGATATTATTAGGGTCTGATCCCTTTGTCTCCAATAACCGTACCTGTCACGTCACTCGATCATACATTCATTTTCATTTATGCATACTTTACATATCTTATGGTCATGCACATACGTATATGTACATATTCATTCGTATAAACAATCCATACTAACAATCAATACTTAGTCATACATATAACATACACATATCATACACTTACCACTTAAGTTAAGTGTATTAACAACTATCACAAAGGAGTATGCATGTAGCCCCAAAAACATAACGGATAAAGGGGCTAGAATCTCACCTGAAGTCGGTTTCTCTCGCCGTTAATGGTAATGCCCTTCTTTAGCTGTGCACGGCTAACTGTATAACGCATTACGAGTGTCAAATATCCATTACTACTACTTCTTATATCTAAGTCAATGACACCCTCAACTCACGGGGGTCCGGGGGCAGCGCCCCTGGTAGCGGGGTCTAGGGGCGGCAGCCCCTAGCAGGGTCCAAGGGGCAGCGCCCCTGGCTGGGGTTGAAATTGTTTCGCTTCGCATGGAAGCGTTTCGCTTCGCATGGCTAAGCGCAGCGAAATGCCTGTTTCGCTTCTCATGGCTGAGCGAAGCGAAATGCCTGCCTTTCTTCGCTTTTACCATTTTTAAGCCACTTTACTTCATGGCTCTTCCTCAGGACCTGATTTTTTACTCTTTCCCAACTTTTGACACATTCTGACCCCATGCACCTGATCCTGAACCCATCTCTCAAAGTCCAAACACCACCTTTTTATCACAAAGTGCACCCGAGAGGTTATAACTTACCAAGTTTATATTTTTCTTACATTTTACAACCCGATCTATCATTATAACTGTTTGCATGACGATTCTAACCATAAAACTTAACCATTTAAACCGAAACCTACCTTTGCTTCGGGTCCGGACAATACGTATATCTGGACGATGATTCTTGCTAGTTGATGATGTCTACACACGAGATTCTTCCTGTCTTTTTTTTACACGGATTTGGATCCGGAGTATAGAGAGAAAGTGTGTGTGTTCTTGAGTGTGTGTGTTTGTGTGTGTTTGGATGAGAAAGGAAAAGAAAAGGAAGAAGTGGTTGGGTTATATATATAAGGGGTTTCATGGGTCCCACCACCCATTCCCAATTCCTGCTTCTCAAACACTTAACACAAGACTATTTTAACGACACACACTATTAACAAAACTTTCTGTTATTTATTTAACAAAAGTTGGATGTTACATATTTGCTGTTGGAAAACCAAGTGGGAACCCCTCAGAAGCCTCCTAAGTTTATGACCTTAGATGACAACTTTGCCGACTTCAAATGGAGGTTCATGAACTGCATCTCATTAACTGAAACTGACCTAATGAGCTGTTTTGAACAAGGTCCTCATATTTCTGTGACTCGCACTGATGCTGGGGAACAACTTAAGACTGTTGACAACTATGATCAAGCAGATAGAGACTTATTAGCACAAGACAAGAAAGCCTATCTCATTTTAACTGTCTGTCTTTCAAATGAGATCACTGAGACTCTTCGTGAACACACAAGTGCCAAGGGTTTGTGGGAAGCACTTGTTGAGAAGATTGAGGGCAATTCTGAAATTAGGGAAAACAAGAAGGCCCTATTGAAAGAAGAATTCAATATGTTCAATCATCGACAAGGTGAAGCTGTGTTAGATTTGGTAAAGAGATTTGAGAAGCTGATGGTTAGCGTCAGAGCTGCCAGTGTCAACATAACCAACTCTGAGTTCAATCACAATTTGATGAATTCGTTGCCCTACAGTTGGAGTACAAACACAATCACAATCAAGAGAACTACAAATCTAAATGCCATGACAAACAGTGATTTGATTTCTACTATCGAATCATTTGAAATGGATGAACAAATGAGAATGAATAATCATCTGAGTTCTCTGAATCAAGCTGGGGTGAGTACTGCATCGTCAATGCCAACTGCCTTCATAAGCAAGACTCAACAGAATGTGTATCCTGTGACCACTCCTAAGTACTCCCCAAGTGTGCCTTCACAACCAACTGCTTTCATCTCAACTAGCAATCAATCAGATTCTTCCAGTACAAGTTCATTTCAAAAGTCAGTCAACAGTGCCGTTGCCCAAGCATTAAAAGCTCAAGGGATTTCCTTATCTTCAAAACCTCAACCAAGCAAACCTTCAAGTTACTGTGAAGCTCTTCCATTGCTAAATGATTCAAATGTCTCAATAGTTCATGCTTTTCTGTCGAGCCATGAAGAGTTGTTGCAAGGAAATCTATTGCCACCAAAATTTGAGATCGGGGACATGAGAGATATCAACTAAAAGGATCTTGAAAAGATGGATATCAAGTACCAAATGGCAATGGCTATGCAAAGAGCAACAAACTTCATGAAGATGTATGGGAAAGACAGCTTCAAGGATTCAGACCGGAAGAGGATCGGTTTCGATAAGTCAAAGCTGAGGTGTTACAACTGTGGTGAAATGGGCCACTTCTCGTGAGAATGCATGAATCCAACACAGCCAGCCAATGATATTCGTGTGACTGAGGTGATTGAGGAAGAAAACAGTAAAGCTGCTGGAAAGAAGCATGAGGTACAGAAGCCAAACAGCTCAGCTCCAAGAATTGGCAATCATCCACACAAGGGCAATTCAAGCTCAAACACAAGGGCCCTTGTCTCCCAAACGGAGGTCCAAACTGGTATGGATTGGGATGATCAATTCCAAGAGCTGCGATATCCTCTCAACATGGCTGGCATGGCTTTCACAACAAACAATGAAGCTTCTTCGTCTACTGCTGCAAGTTCTGATGCGTCACCCTCTGATGAGGTAAATAAAAATCTTTGCTCTCAAGCTTGCGTGAATAAAGTTACATATTATAGATATCTTCAGGACGAAGTTTTGAAAGAAAATGCAAAACTTCATCAACTAAATGCTGAATATGTAAAGGCTGACAAGATCTATGTTGAAAAGATTAAAACTCATTACGATGATGTTGCATATCTTAAACTTAAAATCTTTCAAAAAGAGCACAGTGTCATCTATTATAAGAACATAATTAATAATTTAAAAGATGAGATTGAAAAGTTGAAACTTGATATTTCTGATAAACAAGAAAAAGAAAAACAAGTTGAAAGATTTGAAGCATCATCTGAACAATTAGATGATCTTATTGGAGTTCAGAGAAGTACTAAAGTTAAATCGGGACTATTCAGCGGTGCCTCCACCAATGAATGATAATTACACTTGCCTACCCCATTTTAGCTATAATACTTCTCATGATGAAGAGATGGCTTATGGTATTGGTAAACTACCAAAACCAGTGAAATTTGTTCCTGCTGTCTCTCCATCAAAATCTCAAATTCCATCATCTGATAAGTCTGACGTCAACGTGTCTTGTGTAGCAGGTGATGTAAGTGGTGATTGTGGGAAGGTTAACCAGGGTTGTAAACCAAAAGGAGAATTAGAACCCCGTTTTAATTCTTGTGTGGGTTTAACAAAAACGATTAACAATCTTGTCTGTAATAAAGTGTGTGAATCAATGTTAGGAAGCTTAATGTCAGGATCAAAAGCTGTGTTTTATGAAACATCTGGTGACGACTGTTGTACAAATATTTGTAATGAAAGTGAATATTTTTCTTCTGATTCAGAATGTGAAACTGTTTTTGATGAAACCATTGAAGTCAAGGTTAATGAACAGACTAGTCAGAGTTGCTCATCAACTGATCATAATGTTGAGAACTTAGTAAAAGAGAAATCCAGATTTGAAAATGAAAAACCAAACACTTCCTGTAAATACGTGTCACCGAAGAAAACCTCATTTTCCCAATATACAAATTTAAACAATAGTGCTCCATATTATGATCAGATTGATAGTGACTATTATTATTCTTAACAGAAACCTAGACATTCAAACTATTTTGCTTCAAAATTTTCAAATGTTCATCATTATAAGACAGATACAAGTTATAGAAATGTTAAGCCAACTACATCACCCTATCACACATATCTCAGTGACCAAGATATATATAAATGCAACCAAAGAAAACGTTGTTTTGTTTGTGGAAATCCGTCTCATCTTGCAAGACATTGCAAAAACTGACATAAGCAACAAAGAGATCTAAACAGTAAGTTTGGTCAGACATTTTCTAAGTTTCCTGCTCAAAATAAGAAAATGCCTAACCAAACTTACACTTCAGCCAGTGAGACAGATTTAAGACCCAAAAGAACTGAAAAACCCAAGAAACCTTTCTGGCTGACCCAAAGAGAAAGGAAGAGGTTAGCTAAGGGATCTAAAGCTGAAAAGCCCAAGAACCCTTCAAAGGTTTTCTCAAAGGCTAATCAAGAATATTTTGTGGTTAAGCCTAAACCAAAACGAAGGCAATCAAGAAAACCATTTCAAAACCGAGGAAATCATAATTCAAGTTCCTCGAGGGATTGCTCTTCAGATTCTGACTCACCAAAAGATTACATTTTCAGAAATCATAAAATTAAACTTGGTGATTTTGTGTTTAATTTTCCCGAGACAAGTACGTCTCGGGAAACCCTCCACTAACTGGTTGTTCGTGTGTGTAGGGTCAGCCAGTCCGGCCTGTCAACAATATTTGGTACTTGGACAGTGGCTGCACCCGACACATGAAAGGAGACGAGTCCCTGTTATTCGACATCAAATCATTCGACGGTGGACACGTTTCTTTTGCCGGCGACATTGGAGGAGAAATAACCAAACAAGGGAAGGTCTCTAATGGTACTTTGACATTCGATGAGGTCGATTTGGTGGAATAGCTCAACCACAACCAGCTCAGCGTGTCTCAAATCTATGGTAAGAAATTCTCAACCCTATTTACAGAAAATGAATGTCTCATTCTAAAACCAGGTTTTAAGGTCCCTAAAGAGTGGATCATGTTGCGTACTCCGAGGCACAATGATGCATACATTCTGGACATGAGAAGCAATTATTCCATGCGTTTCGCTTCTTGTTTGATGTCCAAGGCCTCAGAGAACGATTCATCCTTATGGCATCGACATTTGGGTCACGTAAACTTTAAGAACTTGAATAAGCTGGTTAAAGGTGACCATGTGAGGGGTTTACCAGTAAAATCTTTTCACTGTGCTGAAAAATGTTTATCTTGCTCTAAATGCAAACAGCACAAACTCCCACACAGATCCAAAACTGTCAATTCTGTAAATTCCACTCTTCAGTTGTTGCACATGGATCTTTTTGGTCCAATTCAACCAATGGCAATAGGTCGAAAAGCCTATTGTCTGGTTATTATTGATGACTTTTTACGTTTCAGTTGGACATTTCTGTTAGGGCAAAAGGACGAGACATCACAATTTCTGCTCAGGTTTATCGTGTTGGTTGAGAATCAAACTGACAAGAAGGTGAAGTGTATCAGAAGTGACAACGGCACAGATTTCTGCAACAAGGTGGTGAATGAATTCTGTCACAACAAGGGAATTGTTCATCAACTCAGCGCACCTTACACTCCCGAACAAAATAGGGTGGCTGAAAGAAGGAACCGTACGTTGATTGAAGCCGCTAGAACAATGCTCTCATATTCCAAACTACCATTGATTTTCTGGGGTGAAGTCATCAACACTGTTTGTTTTAACCAGAATCGTGTGCTTCTGAACAAAAGGCTGAACAAGACTCCGTATGAAGTGCAATGTCCGACTTTTAGAAATAATAAATAAAGTAATATTTAAATAAACTTTGTTATTTAATATTTCGTATAAAAAGTAAATAAATTAAAATGAGAGTGTAGGTTTAAATGGATATGGACTTAACAATAAAAAACATGGACTTAGTGGACTAATGGGCCTAAGGTCCATGAGCTAAGGGTATAAGTACCCCTTAAACCTTCCCTAAAACCCTAGATCTCATATTCCATACCTTTCCGTTTTTACCAAAACACTCTAAAAGCATACACACAAATACTCTCTTCATTTCGGATCCAAATCCGAGAAAGAAAGAAGTCGTCGGTGTTAGAGCATCGTAACGAGTAAGAAATACACCAAGATACGGCCGTGTACGAGAAACCGAATCAAACCGGTTCGTCTAAGGTACGTTTTATAATGAAAAGCTTGTTCATCTAAGCTCGGTTTGTGTGAGGGATTCAAGATCTAGCAAAAACGGATCTTAAAAATCTATAAAGGTTCAAACTTTATCCAAAACGAGCTAGATCTTGGTTGGGAGTAATGAAGAAATAATAACAAAATAATAACAATAGTCGGTACAATACTAAGCTACAACAGTAGCGTAAATCTTGTAGGAAACAATAATATATGTTGACATAATAATAATAATAATAGAAGCGAGAATGGTAGCAACGCAACATAAGTATTGATAATAATAATAATAATAATAATATAATAATAATGATATGGAGCAGCATCTATGATGGAAAGCAACAATAATAATATTACTGTAGCATTAATATTAGTAATAATAATAATAACAACAACAACAGGAAATGGAAACACTAAAAGGAAGGAAAGGAAACCTGGAAATCCCACTATAAGAATCAATTAAATATAACAACCAACAAATTTAGTGGAGTGGTAGAGTGGTTGAGACATGAGGCTGTGGGCAAGAAGTCGCGAGTTTGAATCCTGGCTTTCGCGTGAAATTCTTTTTATGCGAAATGGGTCATGTGAAAGGGTTCATGCGAAGCGAACTGAGGGGTTCATGCGATGGGAACTGGGCCATTCCTAGTTAATCCAAGATAATCCAACAAAATAACCCAAACCAACCAACTTCGTTATCATTATTATATTTTAAGATAAATAGTCAATTAAAGAAAAAAATATATTTGTATATATATATATAATTAAAAGAAAGGTACACACACACACACACTCACAATAATAGGTTAAAGGAAAGGAGCATGTATTAATGAAGAAGGGAAATATATATATATAATAATGGGAGGATATGAACGCAAAATGAAGACCGTCGTTAAATAAAGTTATTTCGTTAGATTTGTTAGCCCCAAACAAACGAGCCTAGCTTATCAAGTACGCTGGATTAATAAATACAAATCTAATTAATTATGTTAGTACGTAGTTAATTAATGAATATATATGTTAAACAGTTAGCCGCGCACAACTCAGGAAGGGAATTACTATAAACGGTGAACATAACAGGATCCAGGTGAGTTCTAGCCCCCTTTTATGTGTTATGTTTTCGGGGCTGTGTACATACTGCGATGTGTTTAGATTTATACACTTAACTTAAATGGTAAGTGTATTTTAGAAATATGTTTGCGTATGAATGTGAATGATATGGATTGTTTAACTAGTATGCACGTAATGTTATATTGGTTATGATTGAAAGTAATAGAAAGAAAATGTAACGAAGATAGAATGGTATGATATGTTAGAGGGCACCGGGCCCTAATAATAACCGAGGTATGTAGGGCACTGGACCCTTATAATATTCAAGGTAAGTAGGGACTGGACTGTGAGGAGATCCAAGGTATGAAGGACACCGGATCCTTATAAATTTCGAGGTATGTAGGGCACTGGAACCTTATAATATCCAAGGTAAGTAAGGACCGAATCTTTATAGTATCCGAGGTATGTTGTTAGTAAAAAGTATGAAAGTATGAATGTATGTATGTATGTACGTATGTATGATTGAATAATAGACGAACGAGTAAGTATCAATACGTATCTTCGGACGGTATTGGTAAGTAAGTGAATGTAATGTACGTTAATTAACTAGAACTCACTCGACGTAGCTGACTTTTAGTATGCACGCAGGCAAGTAGAAGGAGACAAGTTGCTTGATGAGGACACGTGGCAATAAGAGGAAGACTGGCATCGCTATGAAGAAGACACCGTGTCGTTTTATGTTTTCTGTTTTATGTTTACGGATTTATGTTATGATATTTTAAGACAAGAAGGTTATGTTATGAATGAATGAATGACTTTTGTTTCCGCGAAATGTTTTAATTAACTCTGATTTTACGAATTATGTGAATGAGTAAATCCAACCATCGAGAAAGTAGGGCACCCGGGTCGGGGGCCTTACATGAAGTCTTCTATGGAACGAAGCCAAGGGTAAATTTCTTCAGAACGTTTGGATGTCCCTGTACCATACTCCAAACAAATGCTGGAACAACCTCCAAGTTTGCTGAAAAGGCGAATGAGTGCTATTTTGTTGGTTATGCTGCCGACAAATGTTCTTATCGGGTCTACAACAAGAAAGCTAGAGTAATCTTGGAGTCATTCAACATTGATTGGCAAGAATTGAACCCTACTGATGCACACAATGGTCCTGACTGGATGTTTGATTATGAAAGTTTGTTCAAGCAATTTCGTGGAA
Source organism: Bidens hawaiensis (assembly GCF_021521415.1). Taxonomy (NCBI): domain Eukaryota; kingdom Viridiplantae; phylum Streptophyta; class Magnoliopsida; order Asterales; family Asteraceae; genus Bidens; species Bidens hawaiensis. The sequence continues at coordinate 163,062 of NW_027495874.1, forward strand.
TGTACATGACTCCCGCTGTACCAAAGGTTTCCCCTGTTGTTTCTCCACCGGTTCAACTTGCTGATGATCAGTCTATCCTGATGCATGCTATATTGAGAGATTTTGGACATGTTGATATAGCTGCTACTGCATCCATACTTAATGTAAAACCCGAGGCGAATCAACCAGCCCCGGTTAATGATGAGCAGCCCTCTGCCGACACCACTGAAATGCCAGTTGTTGAAGACATGACTGATTCAGATTCTGATTCATATGTGTCAGCCGACAACAATCAAAATGTTCAAGTCGATCAAGCAGAGCCACCTCCTGCAGAACCAAGTGTGGTGGAATCTGTCCCCACACCTCCCTCAGAAGAAGATAATCAAGGACCTGCAATGGAGGTCAATGCATCAAATGTTCAGGTTGAACCATGTCCGAATGATGCTTCTGATAACACCAACACAACATCTGTTCCAGCAGTAGTTGTCCCATTCTATGACAACCTATGGGAAGGTCCCATTGCTCCAGAACACTTGGTCGAACAGCAAGAAGGTGAATTTGATCCTCAACCAAATGCTTCTGTCCCTACGACCACTATTTCTCATCCCATAGAGAGCCTGACTATCCAGCTTGAGGCCACACCAGTCAAGCATGTCGACCAGATTCAACAGCTACCAATTCATCGTCATCATCCGACTGAGAACATCATTGGAGATCCGTCCGCTGGCATTCAGACACGCAGTACTTCCGGTAACATTAACAGATGTCTTTTTGCTTGTTTTATTTCACAGGTGGAACCCAAGGACTACAAAGTTGCACTGAAGGAGAATTCCTGGGCTGAAGCCATGCAAGAAGAGCTGTTACAGTTCAAGAAGCTGAATGTCTTGAGGCTAGTGAAGAAGCCAGAAAATAAGAAACCGATTGGAACGAAGTGGGTGTTCCGAAATAAGAAAGATGACAATGGGTGATTATTAAAAATAAAGCCCGGCTTGTTGTGCAAGGTTTTTGGCAACGTGAAGGTCTTGCTTGATTACGATGAAGTCAATGCACCGGTAGCCAGACTAGAAGTAATTCGCATCTTTCTGGCATACGCCTCGTACATGAACTTCAAAGCGTATCAAATGGATGTGAAGACTGCTTTCTTGTACGGGAAAGTAAAAGAAGAGATCTACGTCAGTCAACCTCCAGGTTTTGAAGATCCAAATCATCCTGATCACATTTACCGCCTTGACAAAGCACTTTATAGTCTTCACCAAGCACCTCGTGCATGGTATGCCACACTGGCCGATCATTTAGTGAAGAATGGATACAGGAGAGGAATCGTTGATCAAACTCTCTTTGTCAAGAAGGTCAAGAGTGATCTGATTCTAGTGCAAGTTTATGTTGATGACATCATTTTCGGGTTCACGAATGATAATATATGCAAGGAGTTCTCTGAGGTTATGCAACAACGATTTGAAATGAGTTCCTTAGGGGAGATGACTTTCTTCCTGGGCTTACAAGTTGAGCAAAAGAAGGACGGGACTTTGATTCACCAAGAAAAGTACGTTCACGACATCGTTCAGAAATTTGGTTTTAAGGACTCAACATCTTTCATGACTCCAATCGCTACGCGACCTGTTCTCGCTCCTGGTCCATCGGGAAAACCAGTCGATCAACACCTTTACAGATCAATGATCGGTTCCCTGATGTATCTCACTGCAAGCAGACCGGACATTATGTTCCCTGTTTGTCAGTGTGCCAGATATTAGTCTGACCTGAGAGAATCCCACATGACGGCTGTCAAGCTTATTTTCAGATACTTGAAGGGTAGACCACGTTTGGGTCTTTGGTATCCAAAGGAGTCACCCTTGGAACTTCATGCTTACACCGACAGTGATTATGGGGGATGTAACTTGGACAGAAAGTCAACATCTGGTGGATGTCAATTCCTGGGAGATCGGTTGATCTCATGGCAGTGCAAGAAATAAGTCATTGTGTCCACTTCCACAGCAGAAGCCGAGTACATCGCCGCATCTAGCTGTTACTCTCAAGTGATATGGATCCAGCATCAACTGCTAGACTACGGTTTGAATTTCTATGCATCCACGATCAAATGTGATAATGAGGCGGCCGTTGCAATTGTTAAAAATCCGGTCCAGCACTCAAAGACTAAGCACATTGACATCCGAATATACTTTATTCGTGATTGTTATGATCGTAAGCTTGTCGACATAAAAATGGTCCATACTGACTATAACTTTGCAGATCTCTTTACTAAAGCTTTTAGTCATGCCCGATTTTTGTTTCTTGTTGAGTCATTGGGCATGATCTCCTTTGAGTAAAATTTTATGTTTTAGGTTTTAAAATAGTAAATATTTTTCTAATATGTCACAATTTTAGAAAGAGAAAATGAGTTAACCTTAACTCACCAAAAAGCTTTTAAATTTACTTTTAGTAAAACAAAAATCTAGTCACTTGACTTAACAAAAAGATTTTAATTTTATATAATATTAATTTCATCTTTACTCCTATTTAAGAAAATATTAAGAAAACTCTAAAAGTATTGTCCCGTTAAGAGGGAGCTCCTTCGTAGAGGGATTCGGATATTTAAAATTTTCAATTAAGAACTTGATCCGACCATACGGAAAGTGATAGTACATTGGTGTGTATTGATCCTAGCAAGTCAAAAGAATAGAACAAAAGGCTACAAAGTCATTCTTTGATGTGTAGATAGGCTTGACAAACAAGTACATGTCGGGAGATATAAAAAACTACTGGCGTTGCTAGTGGCTACACGTTTAAGAAGCGGTTGCATGATTCCATAAAAGTCATATCAATGAAGGAAGAAATGTAATTACACATATCATACCCAAGCCTCTCTTTACCTGATCACAGTGGTCTTATGAAAGTCAGTGTCAATTTTAATTTTTATTGAGTCAAGTAAAACGTCAAGAAAAGCAAGAAAAAGAAAAACAAAAGAGTCAGAAAAAGAGTCAGAAAAAGAGTCAGTCCTAGGAATTTTAACTTCTGCTTTATTTCTTCATTTTTTTTTTCGACTCAAGCCTTGGACTTTCTACGTTTGTAGTCATACAAGATCTGATTGTTAAGGCCCTGAGTCTTCTGATTTGTTTTATTTTCTTTCTTTTGTTCAAGCCTTGAACTTTCTCTGCGCGATAATATGGTATTATCCGACCTGATTGTTATGGCCTGAACTTCTGCTTTATTTTAATCTTTCGAGTCAAGTGTACAAAGAGTCATATGTACAAAGACAAAGTGTCAAGTGTGTTAATAAGAATACTGTGATCAACTAAGAAAGGTTTAAGTCAAGTTGAGGTGATATATTAACACAAAGTAAACCCGAGATAAGATGAAATCAGTAACATATCTGATTAAGTGGGGACCACATAAGCGCCGTGCCTAATTGAACTTCAAATGTGTCACTTTGACATCTGTCAAGTTAAAAAGGTGGACAATATCTACAGTCAATGATTAATTTGTGTCACAATAACTTCAAAATGGAGACGTGATCCAGGGCTTTGCAAATCAATATGATTCCATGTGAAGATCGTTCTTTGTAGATTAAATAAAGAAAAGAACTATATAAATTAATTTAATATTATCTTCATCTAAAGTTTTTGTTTATTTTGTTTTTGTTTTCTAAAATTTTAAGTATGTGTACATTTAAATATTTTAAGTCTTAATTTTTAAATTTTTAATTTTATTTTTATTTATTTTTATCTTTATTAGTATTTTATTTTATTTTTATTTTTATTTTATTTTTATTTTTATGCTTATGTTTAAGAGATCGTTAGTGCAAAGATTAACAGTAACAGACCGACAAAAGAAAACTATAAAATTAAACAAGTGTTTGGATTCGGTGAGTAAATGTTTTTCGGGTTTGAAAATGCCAAATCTTTTTAAGACCGAGGACTGAGAGTGTATTTTCGGTGAATACTCGCGATGTTTTGACCTTATCTTGAGATAGGCTGACCCTATATAAGAGGGAAATCTAAAATATCTTTCACTATTTATCAAACACTTTTACTTTTCACTCTCTCTCTTCTCTTTCATCTTCAAACCTTGAAACCTTAACTTTCATCTTCAAACCTTCAAACCCTTTGAATCCGGATCATGCTGTTGGGTTTTAACAAGATATCAAAATGATAAAACCTTACTTTTACCAAAAACGCAGCGGATAAATGTTTTAAATCTTGTTAGTTTATAGTGTATAAAACCAATTTTTTACATGCAAAACCCAAACCCGGATCCAAATACGAAATACATACTATCAAACACATGCATGTCACTATAAGTCCATGCATGTTAAGACTACCTTTCAAAACCAAGGAAATGTGAAAGGGATGATGAATGGTAGGCTAGAACTTCAAGATAAGAGTTCCTCAAGCTTGTATACCCTTCAAGCCTTCAAGCAAACTCCTTGTAGCTAGGATTTGCACTCAAAAATTTTCTTCCTCCCTTGGCTCCTCCTCTTGGCCGAAAATTAGAGAGAAAAGAGAGAGAGAGTAGAAAAATTTTTTGTTACTTGCAAAAAAAATAAGAGTGAAAGAGGAAGTAAGTGTGTATCTTTTGGCACCACCCATGGCACCAATTAGAAACCTTGTATGTCTCCACTAACATTTGAAATAACAATAAAATAATAAAAGAGAAAGAGATCCCTTCCTTGTTATTATTATTATTATTATTATTTAAACCTTCCATTTATATATTTGTGTTATAAAACTTATTACTTATAAGTGTAGCACAACATATAGGCAACATGCTAGGTAACCATTTTCACATATTTTTATTTAATCATCTTAAATAACACTATGGAATGTTCTCTCTCAAAATATAAATCATCCATATGATTTATTCATTTCACAAGTACATTGTATTTAGAAACCCTTTTCCAAATAACATAAGTGTCAATATTTATTTACTTATGATCATATCATATATAAACAAATATAATTGGTGTTTGTCTAGCTTGTTATTGGGTATGACCCGACTTGGATCATAACGTACTAGCACATCAATTATAATATGTGTCTTGGGCAGACCGAGTCCAACAATCTCCCACTTGCACAAGATACATAGAAGATTGATGCAAGTAGCAAATACCGCCTAACTACGGTTTACTACCCCTAATACGCATGACGAAGTGCCATTCAATAACATCATCCCCTTCAAGTCCCTTACTTGAAATGATTTAGGTGAATCTATCATTTATCCTTTTGCCTCAGATGTCATGTCAAATCCAGAGACATAGAGTGATCATTCTCTATTGATTTAACTTAGCAGGCCTTATACATCTTACTCTCAACGAATAAGAGGGACAAATCCCCTTTTGACTACATACGTCTTTCACAATCACCTAGTACCATACCTGATCTTAGACTTATGTACCGTCATGTTTCAGAGTAGCGAAGAGCTAAGTTAAAGCATAATACTTGGTGAATATCAAGACCCAATATGTATCTCAGGTCAGAGGATACTATGATATTCGCCTTTCCTCAAATTTACTTATGATCAATCACAAAGATTCCATGTAGTAACATTTGAGAGCGGGTCAGTCCAATATTTATTTCCCATAAATATTTATGAACCTTGGCAGCAACCCTTTCTCTATATTCATACCTTATGAATATCCACCAATCCAAGTTCATAATAGTCTTACCTTCATATTTGCCCCACAAATATGAGCGACTACGGACATTTAGAATAAGTAACTTATTCATGGATTTAAACATGCTAAAATGGAACATAACTCAAAATATCATAATCATAAACCATAACCATATGAATGAGTCAAAATAACAATTGTTCCGATATCCAAATACAAAATTCGATCGTATCCAATCACAAGAATATCGAAGTCCTAAGGCACAAGTGTGACCTTCATGCTTTGGCCTTTCAAGGAGCTTCGTGAGTGGATCCGCAATGTTTTGATCGGTGTGAACTTTGCGAATACATATATTTCCCTTTTCAACTTCATCCCTTATGTAGTTGAACCTCCGCTCAATGTGCCTCGTCTTTTAATGTGCACGAGGTTCCTTGATTTGAGCAATCGCACCCTCGTTGTCACAAAAGATTTCTAGAGGGTCCTGAATGGTACGGACCACCCCTAGGTCGGCGATGAATTTCCTAATCCATGCAGCTTCTTGAGCTGCCAAGGAGGTGGCGATGTATTCCGATTCTGTGGTGGACAAAGCTACCACATCTTGTTTCGAGCTCTTCCAAGAGACTGCCCCACCATTCATAATGAAAACATATCCCGATTGTGATCGAGAATCATCTCGATTGGTTTGGAAACTCGCATCCGTGTAACCCTTTACAAAGACTTCCTCCTCACCCGACCCGTATATTAGAAACATGTCCCTGGTCCTTCTAAGGTATTTCAATATATGATGTGTGTCTAATAACCCTATAAAAATGACCCTCACAACTAAGCTTTAAATATAAAACGAAAATCCTAAAACCACACACAATCGGCAAGTGTACCGATCGCAAGTAGTATAGACCTAGGAAGTCCGAGTATCGAACACGTGGACACGTAAGACGCTAACGATTACTAACCCTAGACAAGACCTACCTTAGAATAATAATTATATTAATTTTTGATTTTTAATTACTTAACTGAACTAACTAGACTGACTGAAAAAACTTACCAAAAATAGAAAACTTAGCGACAAACTAACTGAGTTGACTTCGGATGGAGAAAAACGTCTACCTAGGTCTGAATCAAATTGTAGGTCTAACAAGCTAATGGATTGGATGCTATCAAGAAACCGGTCCCTAAAGATGACACGACTAAGGATCGCTCGGGCTCACTGGATTACCTCTCGGTCTCACACAACAAACCCTAACTACTCAAAATCGGCTAAAACGACCTAACCGGGAAACAATTGCTAACGTGTTCTAATGAAGGATCACCTCTCGGTCTCACCAACACTCGACCCTAATGGCGATGAATACTACACAACCAAGGATAGAGGAACAATTCAACTTAAACTAAAATAGATCAACTAGTCGCTCAAAACACCTAAACCTGACAAGAAACAAACTCGCTCTCGCGCAATCTTTATTCTAGCATGCAAAGGCAATGAGACAACCCTAACTTCCTATCACCTCTCGGTCTCAAGGAAGGTGTTTAACCGCTGTACTTAATCCAAATAATCACGCAACAAAACCCTACGGTGGTACCTACCGCAAACAAACCCTAAACACAAAGTCTAGAATCAAACAATGCACCGATCAATCAATACAAAACTAATCAATCAACACACGGGGTTTATGCAATGAATCACTAAAATTTCCAGCCCTTAAACACAACCTATTTCATGTCTAAATCAAACTTTACAATAGCAATTCAAGTCTATCAATCAAACAATCCATAAAACCTATCAAACACTAACAAGAATCATCATTCCTAGGTAGAACTAACAAGATTAGCCTAGCATATTAATTGGACAGCCATGAACATTAAATAAAACCATTAATAAACTCATACCAATCATCTTAACAATTGTCCAACGATAAAAAATAATCATAAACACTTCAATCTCTCAATCAATTGCAAAACAAATCAACAATTAAACAAGAAACTCAAAGTGTATTAACAATGAAAAAGATGTAAGGATATGGATGTTTCCGGGGCTGTTCTTGCTGTCAAAAACGATGGGGATTCAATCCCGAGGCTTGGTTCTTGTGTCTTCTTCCTTCCCTAGCCGCCACAACCTTCAAACCCTAGCCGAAAAAACTTTTTTTCTTTTTTTCTCCCCTGCTGCTGCTGCTGTCGGCTGCTGTCCACAGCCCTCTAGGGTTTTATTTTTTTTATGTTATAATATAATGGTCTTGGGCCTCCATGATGCATACGGGTCGGGCCTTGAGCTTTGTCTTGAACTTGTATGCGTAAAAAGGCTCGTAGAATGCTCGAAAAGTCCCGGTTTTCTTCTTTCTTTCACCCTAAATCTACAAGATTAATAAATGTATGTAAAACCTATCTAAAACGAGTTAAAACATATAAAATATAATATAATACGTAGATAAAACGTGCGGAAAATACGAGTGTTTTACAACACATCAATATACTCTTAACCGCCATCCAATGGCTACTTCCCGGATTATGTTGGAATCTACTTGTCATGCTTAAAGCGCATGACACATCCGGTCTAGTGCATACCATTGCATACATGATGGATCCAATAGCCGATGCGTATGGGATTCCATTCATTTTCTCTTGCTCATCCTTTGAGCTTGGACATTGAGATGTACTCAATATCGTTCCTCTTTGAATAGGTACCAAACCTCTCTTAGAGTTCTCCATATTGAACCTTTTCAAGATTTTGTCAATGTATGCACTTTGATTTAAACCTATCAATCGCCTTGATCTATCCCTATAGATCTTTATTCCCAAAATATAGGCGGCTTCACCAAGATCTTTGATGGAAAAACAACTTCCAAGCCATGCTTTTACACCTTCCAAGATTGGAATGTCATTCCCAAATAGTAGTATGTCATCAACATACAATACTAAGAAGGTAATGATGCTCCCACTAGCTTTCTTATACACACAAGCTTCATCACCATTTTTGATGAATCCAAATTTCTTAACTTCTTCATCAAAACGGTGATTCCAACTTCTATATGCTTGTTTCAATCCATAGATTGATTTCTTTAACTTGCATACTTTGTTAGGATGTTGTGGATCGACAAAACCTTCGGGTTGAACCATATAGACATCTTCTTCAAGATGCCCATTTAGAAAAGCGGTTTTAACATCCATTTGCCATATCTCATAGTCATAATGTGCGGCTATGGCAAACAATATCCTAATAGACTTTAGCATTGCTACGGGAGAAAAAGTTTCATCATAGTCAACCCCTTGAGTTTGAGTGAAACCTTTTGCTACAAGTCTTGCTTTATAAGTATCCAAGTTTTCATGCATATCGGTTTTCTTCTTGAAAACCCATTTACTTCCAACCGGTTTGGAATTAAGAGGTGGTACAACCAAATCCCATACTTGGTTGTCATGCATGGATTGCATCTCAACGTTCATGGCTTCAAGCCATTTGTCACAATCGGATTGTGACATTGCATCACGGTATGTGGTGGGTTCATCCGAATCTACCACATAGCATCCATCCATGAAAAATCCATATCTTTTGGGTGGATGACTAATTCTACCGAATTTGCGAACGTTTTGTGTGTTTTGATCAACCATTTGATCATTCTCAACAACCTCTTGATGATTGCTAGTATCAACCAAATGTGTATCGACTTGTGGTTCTCGATCCTCCTCGAGTTCCACCGTTCTACTAGTACCTTCCATAAGGAACTTGGTTTCCAAGAACTCGGTCTTTCGAGCAACGAACACCTTTTGCTCGGTGGGGTTGTAGAAATAATATCCCATAGAATCTTTGGGATATCCTACAAAGATACACTTAGTGGATTGACTTTCAAGTTTGTTTTGGGTGTTGTTCTTGACATAAGCCTCCCAACCCCATACCTTTAAATATGATAATGATGGAGCCCTTCCATTCCATATTTCAAAAGGTGTCTTGTTCACTTTCTTGGTTGGGGCCATATTTAGAATACGGGCCGCGGAGAGCAAAGCGAAACCCCAAAATGATAGAGGCAATGTGCTTCTAGCCATCATAGATCGAACCATATCCAATAGAGTTCGATTCCTCTTTTCGGATACACCATTGTGTTGTGGTGTTCCGGGTGGAGTAAGTTGTGAGATGATCCCTGTTGGTGCATTTTGTGACCGTCGCTATGCAATTCAGACTAGCGGAACGCCACAGGCGAAGTTAGCACAACTTCGCCTTAGGCGAAGTTAGAACAACTTCGCCAACGGCGAAGTTGTAACAACTTCTGCCTTGGGCGAAGTTATCACAACTTCGCCTTAGGCGAAGTTAGCACTACTTCGCCTACTGAAGCCCAGGCCCGTGAATGTTTGTCTATATATAGTTGTGTCTTGTTTAGTTTTAGGGAATCAAGAAATCAGTGTGTGTTTGAGCAGCTTGTTTATTGAGAGAGAGTAAGAGACTAGAGTCGTGTGAGACGACCCGAGGTAGAGCTCACCTCGGGTCAGTCGTGTTTTCTGTTTTTGTTACGGTATGTAACGTGATTATTTTATATATGAATCTGCAGATTTGTTTATCCCGTTCTAGTATTTGTTTGTGTATTTGATCGTGTACGTGTTTGTGTTATTCGTCTGTACACCAATAAACGAGTATAGGAGGATTCCGCACTCCTAGACCTCGTGCGGATCTCGTATCGATCGGCGACGCCCATGGGGGAGCTTACAAGTGGTATCAGAGCCTTAGGCTCTTACGCTATGGTTCGAGATCTGCGTTTTGGTGTTTCTGGCACGTTTCTGTGCGTTTCTGGCCGAACAGTTCTTCAGGCGAAGTTATTGTTCATCAGGCGAAGTTGCCGTCACTGTTCGTAGGGTTTCAGCGAAGATATAAGGTCAGGCGAAGTTATGAACAGGCGAAGTTGACTTTAGGCGAAGTTGACTTCTCGGCGAAGTTATGGTCAGGCGAAGTTATGGCCAGGCGAAGTTATGGTCAGGCGAAGTTAGCAGCCAGGTGAAGTTAAAAAAAAAAAAAAAAAAAAAAAAAAAAAAAAAAATTGGAGTTTTCGTCTGTATGGCCGGGTGTACACGATTATTGTGAGACCGAAGATGTTGTTCCGTCAACGAGTGATCTTGTTATCTTTTGGTTTTACGTGTGAACAAATACGTGTCAACTCTGATTTGGAGTTGAGGTTGTGAATGGGTTATTGTTTGTAACTGGATATTGACACATATTCGGGTGTTTGTGGGCAAGGAAATTGTTGTTGTTCGTGGTGACCAACCGAAGAAAGTCAAATTGAACTGAAGGTTTTTCGTCATTACTGGATTGCGGTCAGAGCATATTTTTTATGTTATTTTCAAGGCGTTCGAGAATTGGATCCTGAAACGTGATGCTTATTTATTAGAGTGAAGATTCTGGAACAAGTTGGATTTAACCGGGAATTAAAGTGTTTATGTTCCTGATCGTTATCCCTGGTGATTGAAGATGCTTCAGATTTTTTAATGGTCGTGTGTTAGATTCTGTCAGGGTGGTTTTGTGATGAAATTGATCACTTGATGTTGAGTAGTTGAAGATTAATCCTTATCGTATGCCGACGAGTTGGTGAAGTTGTGGAGGAAGCCCAACTTCATGTGTTGGTGAAGTCAGATGGACTCACGTGATTGGTTGAGATGATCTATTGGCACGAGGATGCATGCATTACAAAGACCTCAATCGTTATAGTCGGAGAAGCTTACACTGAAGGGGAGATCTGATATGGAAGACGCTGGGTGATTGGTAGATTTGTGAAGCTACAGGACAGCTTCAGACACGGCTGGTTGACTGCAAACAGAAGATCATCAGTTAAGAGGGAGTCTGTTGGTGCATGTTTTGTAACAGATGATCTTTCGTGTTTGTTAAAATTGAGAGCAACGGTCAAAGGGGAGACTGTTGGTGCATTTTGTGACCGTCGCTATGCAATTCAGACCAGCGGAACGCCACAGGCGAAGTTAGCACAACTTCGCCTTAGGCGAAGTTAGAACAACTTCGCCAACGGCGAAGTTGTAACAACTTCTGCCTTAGGCGAAGTTATCACAACTTCTGCCTTAGGCGAAGTTATCACAACTTCGCCTTAGGCGAAGTTAGCACTACTTCGCCTACTGAAGCCCAGGCCCGTGAATGTTTGTCTATATATAGTTGTGTCTTGTTTAGTTTTAGGGAATCAAGAAATCAGTGTGTGTTTGAGCAGCTTGTTTATTGAGAGAGAGTAAGAGACTAGAGTCGTGTGAGACGACCCGAGGTAGAGCTCACCTCGGGTCAGTCGTGTTTTCTGTTTTTGTTACGGTATGTAACGTGATTATTTTATATATGAATCTGCAGATTTGTTTATCCCGTTCTAGTATTTGTTTGTGTATTTGATCGTGTACGTGTTTGTGTTATTCGTCTGTACACCAATAAACGAGTCTAGGAGGATTCCGCACTCCTAGACCTCGTGCGGGTCTCGTATCGATCGGCGACGCCCCGGGGGAACTACAATCCCACAACTCCTAAGATGATCTTGGAAAGCATCACTTAGGTATTCTCCTCCTCTATCCGAACGAAGTACTTTGACGGTTTTATCGAGTTGATTTTGTACTTCATTTTGGAAGATTTTGAACATTTCAAAAGCTTCATCTTTGTGTCTTAACAAGTACACATACCCATAACGACTATAGTCGTCAATAAAGGTAATGAAGTATCTTTCACCATTCTTTGTCATTGCCTTAAAAGGACCACATACATCCGAATGTATGATACCTAATAAGTCTTTTGCCCCTTCGTTTGTCCCACTAAAGGGGTCCTTGGTCATCTTTCCTAACATACAAGACTCGCATTTATCAAATGAATCACCTTCACTTGATTCCAAAAGACCATTCTTTTGAAGTGTATGTATGCGATCTTTGTTTATATGACCAAGGCGACAATGTCAAAGATATGTTTTACTCAAATCCATTTTGAGTCTTTTGGTGCTTGATTGGTATAACATGTTATCATAAGATGTGTTATTATGAACCAATTCATAAATGCCATTAGATGGCATTACTTTAAAATAAAATACATCATTCATGAAAACATAAATACAATCATCCATAAACTTAAAATCATAATCATATTGTCTTAACAAGGAAACGGAGATAATATTCCTAGTCAAACTAGGAGCATACAAAACATTATTTAAAATAACTTCCAAACCATTTGGAAGCTTCAAAATGTAGTCCCCTCGGGCTTCGACAACAACCTTTGCTCATTTGCCCATGAAGAGACTAGTATCTCCCTTCTTGAATCATTCATTTCCTTTGAACCCCTGCAACAAATTGCAAATATGAGTTCCACATCCGGTATCCAATCCCCATGTGTTAGAGGAAATAATATTAAGATCAACATGAATCATGAAAGTTGTACCCGAGGTTTCCCCCGCATCCCTCTTAGCTTTCAACTCTTTTAGATAGGTTGGACAATTCCTCATCCAATGTCCTATCTCCCCACATCCAAAGCACGGATCCTCCACGCAAACCTTTTGGCTTCTTTTCTTTCGGTTTGGGTGGTCCCGCTTTATCCTTTCCCTTGAACTTAGCCATGACTTGTCCCTTACCTTTGGCAACCTTTGCCTTAGGTTCCGGGTGATGCCTCTTCCTATTACCGCCTTCATTGATTGTTAGAACGGGTAAAACCTTTTTACCCATTCCCGTCTCGGCCGTCTTGAGCATTGCGTGAAGCTCACCAATGCTCTTGTCCCACCCATTCATGTTATAATTCATAACAAAAGTCTCAAATTTCTTGGTTAGCCCATTTAGGATCAAATCCGTGGCTAACTCTTTTGAGACGCGACAATTAAGGCGCTCGAGACAATCAATGTGGCTTTTCATCTTAAGCACATAGGAGGAAATGGATTGGGTTTCTTCCATACGACATGCATGAAGCGCTCGAACTGTTTCGAAGCGCTCCACCCTAGCTTGTGTAAGGAACATTCCCTTAAGTTGGGTGATCATGTCGTATGCCCCATGAAGTTCAAAATCCTTTTGAATTTCGGGAATCATAGTTCCCAACATGAGGCAAGATACTTGCACGGAATCCTCATTGTGCTTTACCCAATTGTTATAGTTATCGGCATCGTCAATGCTAGGTTCTTCGGGAATAGGCTCGTCTATCACGTAATATTTCTTTTCTTGCTTGAGAACGATTCTCAAGTTTTGATACCAATAAATAAAGTTGGTATAGTTTAAACGATCCTTATCAAGAATAGATCTTAGTGATAGGTTGTTAACGGGTGGAATAATAACGTTAGGTGGATTGTTGATTGCGGCCATCTACAAATATAACAAAGCTCAATTTTAGTATTTTTGATATCAATAATTAATTTTAATCGTTAATACCCTTTATGTCTCCTAGACAATTAATGATAAAATTCTAGAACCCAACGTTACATTCAAATAGTAGTTAGGTGACCTTTATCCTACTATTTAAATTAACAAAGTAGTCAACGTTTGACAATTGCAACCCTTTGCAACTTCTAGTTTTATGGGATCGGTTAAACATCTTATGTTTAGTTGGCATGTTTAATCCCATCAACACCATTGTATAACATGCTTCTGTGACCCTATTCACATGGTTTCCAATTTAAGTCGTCCTACTTATAAACACGTGTGAGTTTACACATACAAGTGGTTAGGTGACCTTTATCCCACAAGTATGGTAAACCCACCTCAAACTCACAAGCTTCCTCCAACATGGTTAGGTGACCTTTATCCCATACCGAGTTCCCAAGTGATTCGAGTGTTGTACAAAAGGATGGTGTTCGACTTATTTTATAAAAGGGATTTTAGTTTTCTAAATTCTAGATTGGAAAACCTTTTATGTACCTTCCATTTGCATGCTTTCAAATGTATGGTATTTAATTGAAAAACCCATTTTCAAAATTCTTATTAATAAAACCCATTTTATTATGAAATCATTAGACTTTAATAAAACCAATTTTATTATCTAAAGAGTTCTAAGGAACCAATTTTATGCTAGTTATTGATTTTAAGTAGTTATCAAACCATATTGCAATAACACAAACAAAAGAAAGTCAACCATGCAAGCATAAAACATACAACCACAAGTTCATAACCTTATCCTCCTAATGTTGACTACACTTGTTGACCGAAGACAAGTGTGTCAAAAAGGTCTCTCCTAAGGGACCCATAAGAACATGAACTTGTGTCGGTGAACTCCCACTTGATCCCGCATCCAAGTGCTCCAAGTGTTCACTCCGTGTTGTGGTCTCCATCTTTTACTTGGGTTTCCTTCCTTGCATCTTCTTTTACAAAATATATCCTAATACATTTTTCTAGTAAAAGAAATACATCTAACCTATTTATTATTACAAACCAAATGAATGAATAAATAGATTACAAAACCCAAATAATATTACAACCATATCGAATAAATTATCAACCACAACACAATCATACAACCAAACACAAGGCCATGGCTAGGTTATGAACATCTATTACACATCCAAATATGCAATAATCCAAGACCAAAAAATGGTTCCCCTTTCCCTCAAAACTTTCGGCCCAACCTTAACCAAACCGAAAATTTCAGGTTTTGTCCAAACAAAGTAAACAATCATCCAAAGGACCTAGTTTTTCAAGATTACCACATGCATGTAAAGTATAACCTTGAAAAACCATTGGGAAACCAAAACCCCAAAAACTTTCAGCCATATGGTAAACCCACAATAACCCAGAAAATTTTTGGGTCTAATGAAGCATGCATTCGTATAAGCGGCTCTGATACCATTGTTGGGTTTTAACAAGATTATCAAAGT
This sequence comes from Bidens hawaiensis, assembly GCF_021521415.1. NCBI lineage: Eukaryota > Viridiplantae > Streptophyta > Magnoliopsida > Asterales > Asteraceae > Bidens > Bidens hawaiensis. The sequence continues at coordinate 178,434 of NW_027495874.1, forward strand.
GATAAAACCTTACTTTTACCAAAAACGCAGCGGATAAATGTTTTAAATCTTGTTAGTTTATAGTGTATAAAACCAATTTTATACATGCAAAACCCAAACCCGGATCCAAATACGAAATACATACTATCAAACACATGCATGTCAATATAAGTCCATGCATGCTAAGACTACCTTTCAAAACCAAGGAAATATGAAAGGGATGATGAATGGTAGGCTAGAACTTCAAGATAGGAGTTCCTCAAGCTTGTATACCCTTCAAGCCTTCAAGAAAACACCTTGTAGCTAGGATTTGCACTCAAAAATTTTCTTCCTCCCTTGGCTCCTCCTCTTGGCCGAAAATTAGAGAGAAAAGAGAGAGAGAGTAGAAAACTTTTTTGTTACTTGCAAAAAAAATGAGAGTGAAAGAGGAAGTAAGTGTGTAACTTTTGGCACCACCCATGGCACCAATTAGAAACCTTGTATGTCTCCACTAATATTTGAAATAACAATAAAATAATAAGAGAGAAAGAGATTCCTTCCTTGTTATTATTATTATTTTTTTTTAAACATTCTATTTATATATTTGTGTTACAAAACTTATTACTTATAAGTGTAGCACAACATATAGGCAACATGCTAGGTAACCATTTTCACATATTTTTATTTAATCATCTTAAATAACACTATGGAATGTTCTCTCTCAAAATATAAATCATCCATATGATTTATTCATTTCACAAGTACATTGTATTTAAAAACCCTTTTCCAAATAACATAAGTGTCAATATTTATTTACTTATGATAATATCATATATAAACAAATATAATTGGTGTTTGTCTAGCTTGTTATTGGGTATGACCCGACTTGGATCATAACGTACTAGCCACATCAATTATAATATGTGTCTTGGGCAGACTGAGTCCAACACATGCTCCTTCGGTATAACATCATAAACATCTTAATTCATCCTTTCATCTGTGTTTCTGGGTTCTCTTGGATCAAGACGGCGGTTCTTATGAACCGTCGGCTAGATCTAAGACAGATCTCATGATTTTTGGTGTTCTCATGGTCATAATATGTTCTTAGGACCTTAGATTTATGTTTATCATCATTATTTGTTAGTTTTAGATTTGATTTTGTACAGTTTGTAGTAATAGGGTTTGTTCATGGGTTTTGAGGTTCAATTGACCAAGTAAACCAAAGAGTTTCAGGCTCAAACTTTCTAGAAACCCAATTCGGGTCTAGGCAACACATGCGAAATGTACAGAAGATCAAAAGGGACGAAGTGAAAATTTTTCGTATGAAAAGGCTTTTTTGCTTCGCTTGGGTTCATGCGAAGCGAAATGAAGTCACTGCTTCGCTTCGCTTGGTCTCATGCGAAGCAAATATGATTTTTCTGTTTCGCTTCGCTTGGGATCATGCGAAGCGAAACAAATCTGTTTCGCTTCGCTTGGGTTCATGTGAAGCGAAATGAAGTCTCCGTTTCGCTTTGCTTGGATTCATGCGAAGCAAAATAAAGTCTCTGCTACGCTTCGCTTGGGATCATGCGAAGCGAAACAAACCTGTTTTGCTTCGCTTGGGTTCATGCGAAGCGAAATGAGACCATGCGAAAAAGTCATACTTAGCAACCTTTTTGGTTTTCAGACTAATACCCATTGGACTATATTGAACTATTGAACTGTTTGGATTCACAGACTGTTTTGGACTTGAACTTTGTACATATTGGAATCAGGAACCTATAAATAAACTAAAATTAACCTATTAACTTATTAAGTCTAAAATGTAAACAATTAATTAACTATAACAAATTAATTAAATTAAGTAATAGATAAATATTTAAGGCATATGTATACAACTGATCTTGTTTTGCTTTTATCTAATGATGATTCTCATGATCTTGTGGTATTAATTTCAGGGACATAATCAATTTTGTGCTCTTGAGCTTCCAAAGTCTAAAAAGGACAAAGCGTTCACATCTATGGTCAAGGGACTTAAGCAATCACCCCTTGCACATGCTATATCTGCTGATCCAGCCATTTACTACAAGTGGGTCTTGGATTTCTGGGCATTTTCCAAGATTGCTGATGATTCCCTATCGTTCACAACAAAGGTTGCAAGAAAAGAGTTGACCATCACTGAAGCAGATATTAGACGGGTGTTAAAAATTACTGACGAGCCAGATTACAAATATGAGAAAGGAGACAGGAAGAAGTTGGAAGACTTTGTGGCGAGTATGAGATATGATACAGAGTGGAAGAGCCTTGAGAAGAAACATCTCCCACCATACTGGAGATTTCTATTCCACATAGTCACTCATTGCTTTGCGGATATTTGTGGAGGGTTTGATAGCATGAGTGTGGACTGGGTCAGGATCATGTTAGCATTAACAACTCGAGAGAAGTTCAATTACTCTTGAAGAATATTCCTGTGCATGTTGGGGAACATCAAGAATGGAGCCACATGGCTTATGTACCCGAGATTCGTACAGATGCTCCTGGATGATTTGATCCCAGATGTTCCAAGGCCGGGGTCAAAGAAGGCTAAAGACAAGAAATCTCTTCCCGAGCCATATCATGTGAATGAAATCAAGACGTCAATCTTAGGTGTGTTGCTTAGCACCAAAGGAAGGGGACATCAGTATGAAGGACCAAGGAGGGGTCCTAAGTTCGACTTGTTTGAGGAAACAGAGCCTGCTGGGGATGAGGCGTCTGTTGAAAGTGAAGAGGATGTTGAGCCAGAGGTCGAGGCAGAACAAGATTCGTCTGATGAGCCTCTTGAGGACCGCACAAAGGCCAAGCACGATTTAAAGAGGAAGGAGGCTGAGAAGGGCAAGATTATTGAGCTAGAGGAGGAAGAGGAAGACCAGCCGCCCTTGAAGCGTCTGAGGAAACTTGGGGACTCCCAGAAGTCATCCAAGTTTCTTGTCAAGATTCCCTCAAAAGACAAACCATCTGACCAACCCAAAATCACCAAAGAAGCCCAAGCCCTCAAAGCCTTAGATGTAACAAAAATCCAAATCACTACCTACAAGAAGCCAAAGACCAGAAAAAAAATCCAAATCCAAGAAAACCAAAACCTTACTCCATGACTCACCTAAATCCTCACCCGAAACCACTCCAACAGACCAACCAATATCTACCTTCCTACCCCAAATACCACCTCAAGACCAACCCACAACTCCAGTAACACAACCAACCCAAACCGAACCCGAACCTTCCCAAATCACAACACCACTCACTCAACCAATCACCGAACCAACAACTTCCTCCATATTCACATCATCCGTCTTCAGCTCACCAATCCAAACAACAAACTTATGGAGCCAGACCGTTATAACTTCCCTAACCCAAACCATAACACCACCTGTCTCACAATCAACGCCACCCACCACTACAACTTCACCAATCCTTACTCAACCCATCACCCTGCCTTTGCAAACAACCTCACCACCCATAATGTCCATCACACCACCATCCACCATTATCTCACCCAAACCCATTTCCCGAGGAAAGTCTTTGACACCTCCAGTTTACGCCAATCTTATCCTCGATAGGATTGTCGCACTGGAGGAATCCAACCCTAAAAGGGTGGAACGAGAAATTGTAATCCTCAGATTGATCAAAGACATGAAACAGAAGGCGGTTGAGAATGAGAAATAGAAGGAGGCTCTGAGGGAGAGGATAAGGGTGTTGGAAGAGCAGAAGGAAGCAAACGACGCACTTGCTGAAAATCAAAGATTATTGACGAACACCTTCCACACCCGAATCCAGAATCTTCAAGTACTAATGAACCGAGAAGCTTCAGAAAATGCAAACCTGAGTGCAGATAATTCAAGACTTGGAGACAAATTAGCCACTCTTGAAAGAAACCTGCCATCTGCAAGTGCTCTTAGGACTAGTGTCAACAAGAAGATTGAAGATGCCACTCGAAAATGGGATGATGAGAATGAAGCTACAAACTCCAGAGTCACAAACTTAGAGAATCAGCTCGCTTCATCCACTTCGCTCGATACACTCAGAGCTGAAATGGAGGTTGTTCAAGAGAAGATCAAGGAACATGATCATCTCAATGAGCTTCAGCTGAAAATGAATGAAGAGCTGGTAAGCAAGTATCAAGCGGCCTCAGATCTTATGGGTATTCATGAGGATGACTTTCATGGTCTAGAGGATCGACTTGATAAGGTTTTCAAGAGTTGGAGAAGGTCGGGAGAGACTTCTCAGGCTGGTGGTTCGCAGCCTACCGCAAGTCTGAGTGTGGCCTTGCGAGGAGTTAGGGTGGAAGTGTCTGAAGGTGAGGTAACTGTTGGTCGTTTGGTACAACAGGGCGGCCAGCCTAGCGGTGTTGGTGGTAGTAATGATGGTGATGACGAAGATGAGAATGAGGATGATGATGAAGAAGAAGATGATGACAATGATGACATTCATGATAGCTATGATGAGGATGACGATGGTGATGATGATGGTGGGAATGGAGGAGATGGAGGGGCCGGATCAGTGGGAGGTGGAGGTGGAGTTAACACTCAATCACCTCCACACGCTCAATATGAAGTTCAAGACCCTGCTGATCGCGACTCGGCCGGCAAAGTCAGGCAACACGACACACAAATTGCTTATATGTATAAAGATTTATTTCCTGATGACTTTGCAGGTGTTATGGATGACTTTATTGAAGCGGGAAAGAACTTGGAGCAACTTATTGAACAGAATACAGAGGAAGGGGTTGAAGATGACTACATCAACTACTCACCTAATCCAGACACTCCTCCTGCTCAAGTTCAAGCTTCAGAGACTCCTGCTGCTGATCCCGTCTCCAATCAAACTGCCGACTTGACACAGGAACCACCAAAGAAGAAGAGGAAGAATCATATTGTGTCAAGTCGTGCATGCGCACGCCAGCTCATCTACCCTTACCACGACGATTCGCTGATTGTCTATGAGAAATATAATAAGGAGAACGCGTGTTGGGCTATCAGACGATATAGTGGTGATCTGATCTATCTCAACCACCATGAGCTCAAGTCGTTACCAGAGCTTGACATTAATTATCTTCGAAAGGCTCTAGGCCATGGTGCGGTTAGGAGTATGTTGGAGAGTTGGATCCCGGATTATCTTCATCGTCAATCGAAAGTCGACTACAAAGATTTTGAGCCGAATAAGGGTCGGAAGTACAAGAACCCAAGGGAGATAGACCTAGTCACCGGAGAGCCGCGAACAATGTGGATATACAAGGCACCAAAGAACTGTCATATCATCTACCATGGTGAACCCTTTATTCCTAACATCCTCCGAGACTTCATTGGCTAGGAATTCGACAACACGACCGGGGAGGCCGTCATACGCTGCAAAGATCTGCCTGAGATTCGCGTATTTGACGAGCACGAGCTAATGGGGCTGCATATAGAAGATATCAAGAAGCTCTACAACTCTCCCCTGGGAACCGGCGAGGATATCGGTCGTCAGAACACAGACCGGATAGTTGAAGCCTTCAACAAGTTTGTTAAAAAAGTTGTTGAACTTCCACTACCCGAGGACGGCTGGCTGGATTACGACACCGACGGGTTCCAATACTAAAGACCAGAGGGAGATTGTTAGTCCCATTTTGTTATATTAGTCTTTTGTATTGTGTTTATTATGTTTTGGGCTTTAGTTGTTAGTTTTGAATGTATAGGCCCAAAGGAAATAATGTTATAAAGCCCATTGGGCATTTGATGTGACTTACTTCTCATGCATGCTTCCCTATATATATAGGAAGCATGCCATGAGAGTTAGTTGTTCATTGTTAATCAAAAGAAACCGTTTTGCCAAACTCTCAATCTCTCTTTCTCTCTAACCAACTGAAAATAACCTCTCAAGATCCGAGACCGCTTAGGTGGCTTATTGTATATAAGACATTCATAAAACCGTTTAATACGCTCTTTTGAACTCTCACTATATCCGTAAATCACCCATTACAAAATTTTCAATATTTTCTACTTTAAATTAGTCTTGTATTAAACTCATATTTCATCTTATATAGAAACTGATTTTGGTTCAATTTAGGAAGTATACGAGGACAAAGATCTATTCATTGGTCTCCAATAAAATTATTAATGTGTTTTTCTTTTCTTAGGTTAGGTTATAATAGGAAGTATACTTTTTGTAGAAAGGATAAAAAGTAATTTTATCCATTGATTTTGAATATGGAGGGTTGAGATTAGTTTATGGGGAAATCAAGTGTGAACATAAGGTAAAGGGCATAAAAGAAATAACACATTTGTTGACTTTCTCTCTCCACATGCAAGGCACATGTCAAATTCTCCAATCATTTTAAAACGTCCATAACTTTTTTTACGACGTTTTTATTAAAAACAAATTAACCATAATAATGAGTGTCTTTTCATCTTTTATATGAGTACCATATTGTAATATAAAAATTAAAAAAAAATTAGTGGGTTTTCTACAAATTGTGTTTTACCGAATTGTGTTTTACAAAATTGTGTTATACAATAGTATTTTTCATTGTGTTTTTTTTTTCATTGTATTTTTTCCATTGTGTTATTTACATTGTTTCATACAATTATGTTTTTTATTGTGTTTTTTTTTGTTATAGTGTATTTTTCCATTGTGTTTTCATAGTGTTTTTCATTGTGTTTTTTCGGACTTTTCCGGCGAGGTGGTGGCGGTGGGTGACGGTTGTGGTGGCGGTGGGCGGTGGAGTGGTGGTGGTTGTAAGAGATGAGTGAAGATGTAATTGGGTTTTATGTAAGTGGGTTTTTAAAATTAATTTAAGTGGGTTTTGAAATTAAAGTATGAGACTAAAATACCATTCTTCCTAGCCTTCTTAAGAAAATCAAACTTCTTATTTAAACCTAACTCTTCTTTTCTAAATAGACAAATTATTCAAAAAGAAGTAAGAAAGCTCTCGATTTAGTTTGACGGGTTAAATTTAACACGCATCACATATAAGTGGCGGGCCTTGCAAGGCTGGCATTTTTATAGTGGGCCAATGCATTCATGAAGAGGCCCGATTATCTCTACACCTTATAGGCTTATATACTTCCCATACATCAATTTATAAGATACCGACATTTAAAGAATTGTTGTTAAATGCAATATGATCATCACTTCTGGTGTCGTCATCGTAATTCGCATCTACATTGTTGTTCCTTAATTCCGTAAATTTAAAGTTATAATTTAACTATTAAAATAAAATTAGGGTTTTAGTTTGTGAGGAAAAACAGTGCTTGAAACCTCATCAACCTAGACTTAAACTTACCATCCAATAAAAGTTTGGTTTCACCCAAGTCCAGATCATGTTATTCATACATGACGTTTTAAATTTAAGTAAAGAAGGGTAAAAATAACATAATACACTTGCATGTAGTAATTGATATTTAGTGAGATTTAGAAATATAGTGACGTAAATAGTACATTATTATATACTTGTTTGATACATTGAATACAATGTTTCTACTTTCTAGGCCAGCCATTATTACAACAAATAGAATTCATAATGAATAAGTGAGCATGAAATATAAAACCATTACGGCATTATTATCCCAAATTCAAAATTATTAGTATAAAACAAATGCATTTAAGGCCGGGGAAGTGTGCACATGATTTTGTTTATTTGCAGATAGAGGGTCTATGGCCCGATAAGGAAACGTTTAACAGGGACTACTACTAGTAGGTGTCCACTTGGTTTATGTCATGGTCCACGGCCCATCATATTTGGGGTTTAGTGCCCCATCAATAAGAACCTTCATAATGTTTTCTTTTTGGAAAAATTCCCAAAATAGTCCCTTTTAAAGAGAGAGACCCAAAAATAGCCCTTTTTTCCTTAAAATCTTTTAGAATTTAGACTGGCAAGACGCATTGGGAAAAGATAAAAATAAAGAGGGAGCAGGACAAATTTCGAAGGAAAGTTAGGTAGAAGACGAGATTTGGGGAAATAATGAAGGTAAAGTCCAAATTTTTTGTAATCTTGAAACAAAAGTTCATACTTTTCAAAAACTTTTATTTTTTTAAAAAACCGTCTTGAAAGAGTTTTTTTATGTTTCCTACCTTTCTCGTTCATATTTTCAAATTCTTGGAAAAAGAGATTCTGAAATCTCGTCTTGAGAGACGAGATTCTACCACCACCACCACCACCACCCACCGTTCACCTTCTACCACCACCACTACCGCCACCCCCACCACCCACCGTTCGCCACCAACACCATCCACCCCCACCACCCACCCATCGTCTGCCACCACCATCCGTCACCACCCACCACCATCCTCCACCACCACCGTCTTCTCCATCATCATCATCTTCTTCTTCTTCTTCACCTTCTTCGTCTTCATCTTTACCATCGGGTGGTAGACGGTGGTGGTGGAGGACGGTGGGTGGGGTGGTGGGGGTGGATGGTGGCGATAGTGGTGGTGGTAGAGGGCGAACGGTAGGTGTGACATTCGTCAATTTCGGGTCTTGTTTGTATTCGTTTTTGTATTTGTTTATTATGTAAACCGACCCGATTTGTAAACCGAAGCTTATGTTATAATCAAAATGATGGATTTATGTTACAATATTGTTTCACAATTGTTGGGTCTTGAAAACATCCTATTTTTATTTTTATTTATTTATTTACTTATTATTTATTTATTTATTTTTTTGTCGTTTTGTGTTTTTGTCTTGATCCATTTTGCATGAAAACTCTTGTGTCTCACACCCATATTTGACCACCAACATTACCCTATATATACACCACCTTTCCTCTTCATTTTCCCTTGCTACAACTCCAAAAAAAAAAAAAAACTCTCTCAAACATCAAAGATTCAAGGTTATCTTCTTAAGTGTCCTTGAAGGATTTTGGTCTTTCATCTTAATTAGTTTATGTAGCCTTATTAATACTTGTTTATGGTTGTGAAACATATATATAATATACACCCCTTGTTTACCTTTGGTAGTTACTTCTCCGATTCCGGTCGGTGAGGTTTCGGACCCCATAAGGCAAGGCTTCATGGAGGACTTCGTGTCCTTGATATATATACATCTATATAACTTGTTCATACATATTAATCTTGCTTATTTTAGTTTGTTGGTCATGTTTACAAGTTCCATGGTTATGGGTTTTTAAAAGTCTATGCTTCGGTTTAACCGTAAATAGCTCTAAACCGTAAACCGAACTTTGTTACTAGTTTTGTTTGTTTAAACATACTTAGTGTTAGATCTAAGTTTCTAAAATCATTTTTACAAATTCTATGGTTATGGGTTTGTAGAATCTTACCTCGGTCTTAACCCGAAACACGATCCGAACCGAAAACCGAACTTTTGTTTAAAGACTTTATTGTTAACTTTTGGTATTTTTTTTATTTGTACATTATTATACAAGTTCTTTAGTGTTTGGACATGTGGAAACCATCTATGAACTTGTTGTGAGATGGAAACCGAACTAAACCGATTCTTGCTCGCTTAAGACACACAAGTGTGTTTTTTTTAGCCATCAAGACTTGTATATTTCTTCAAAAATAGTTACAAATTGATTTTTAAATATTTTCTTAAGTACTTAGAAATGTTGGATCCAACTTGATCCCATAACAAAGTTTGGACCGACAAAACCGAACACTCGCTTAACGTGCGTTGTTAGTTCTAAAACAATGGAACTACATACTTGGTTAAGTCTTATTAAATTTTATTGAGTTATCTCATAACATTCAATATTTTGGAAAGTTGACTTTGGGTTTGACCAATTATCAAGACCCGAACCGACAACCCGAACACTCGATAAAAAAAACCCGTTTTAGTATCTTTATTCCAAAGGGATTTGCATTCTTGCATTTTACCCACCTTATTACTTAACATAGGTTGAGTAAATATTAAGGTTAGATACTTTAACCTGGTTTCAAGCAAACTTACATTTTTAAAGGGTTATTATTATAAATTCTTAAATAGTCACATTTTAAACCTTGAACTTTAATTATTTACATTTCTCAACATTTATTTTGTTTAAAGACCTTCAAGACAACCTTTCTAAATTCAAGACTTCTTTTATTTTTAGGCATTGTGCGTTAAACTCGTCGTTCCGACAAATCTCCAAATTATCATCTTTCAAGTTTACCACTTGAAGGTGAGTACTTCATACCCCATTTTCCATCTTTTATTTTGGGGGTGACATTTCATACTTATTCAACAAAATGCTTTATATTTGAATCTTAAACCACAAACGTAGTTGTATACTTTACCTAAATAATTGCTCGATTTGGTGTTCTATGCTTATATGCCTATGTGTTTATCGCTTTGGTTGGTGGAACTATAAAATCCTAGACTATTTGGCATCCCCTTATAGCAAGGTGTCGTTAACGTAATGCAATTAACGATAACTATAAAATCCTAGACTATTTGGCATCCCCTTATAGCTAGGTGTCGCTAATGTGTTTAGCGATATCTATTTATCCAAATTACCACTTTTATTTATCGTTTCGTATGCAAGTTTTGTGGCTATCTTTATTATATACTAATATGATTAAACTTATGAATTGCTCACCGACCTTTGTGTTGACAAACTTTATTTTATGAAATGTTGCAGGTTTGCATCTTGGTTGATTTATGATTGTGAAGAAAACGACATCAAAGACCTTAGGATATTAGTAAAAATGAACAATATCAATTTGCCATATTTTGTGATATCTTGTTTATGGTTATTTTATGGATAATTGTTATGTGACATTTTCGATGTTGTGAAATGAAATGAGTTTATTAAATATTGTCATTTTAATTAGTGTCATGTGCTTATGGACAATCGTTACACCTCGGCATGTTCCGCCGCCTTTGGTCGGGGTGTGACAGTGGGTGGTGGTGGTGGTGATGGTAGAATCTCGTCTCTTAAGACGAGATTTCAAAATCTCTTTTTCCAATAATTTTAAAATATGGACGGGAAATGTATGAAACATAAAAAACCAGTCTATCAAGACGGTTTTTTGAAAAAAAAAGTTTTGGAAAAGTATGAATTTTTGCTGCAAGATTACAAAAAAATTGGAATTTACCTTCATTATTTCCTCAAATCTCGTCTCCTACCTAACTTTCCTTCGAAATTTGGCATGCTCCCTCTTTATTTTTATCTTTTCCCAATGGGTCTTTTCGGTCCATATTTTAAAAGATTTTGAGGAAAAAATGACTATTTTAGGGACTCTCTCTTTAAAAGAGGCTATTTTGGGAAAAAAAATTTCTGTTTTTCTTTTTCCCTCTCTCTAGAATAAAAGGAATTATTTGATGGGATTGGAGAAAAATAGTAACATAAGGAATTTTTACATATTTTCCTTTACTTAGCACCATTAATTACATATTTCTTCACACCTAAACAATCAATTACATATTTTCCCTTTTCATATCAAATTATCAAGGTACCCATATCTCTTACCATTAAAAAATTAATTAAAAACAAAGTTATGTTAATAATTATAGAGTTAAACCAACACCATCAAATCATCTTCTCTAACCTACTTCAGACAAGCTCGATTTTTTCGGCAAGCTTCTGACCATCTCATCACCGTCATAAATGACTACCACCACTTTTTCTCTTTGAATTCCGCCGTCTCATGTACAATTTTTTATTATACTTGAGTTGTTTTTGTTGATAAAAAAAATTTTAATCCAAAACTTTTTTATATGGACTATTGATTATAAAGTTCGATGCCAATTGGTTTATTTGTGTTCGATATATTCGTCTTTATATTGACTCGGTTTGGATTGAACTTAAGGAGATATGTAATTGATATTTAAGGAATGAGATATATGTAAATACTTATTTAATTATGTCATTAAGGGTAAAATAATCATTTAATTAGTTAATTTTAATACAATGGGGAGATATGTAATACGTGTGATTTAGGGAGGGGAAATATGTATTTAATTTTTAAGGCATGGATAAATATGTAATAAGGTAACTTAGCAAGCTGATATGTGTAAATGCCCTAAAATAAATAAGTTGTTTGATAGTTATGAATATTTCTTGTTTGAATTATTATTGGACTAAAATATTTAAGGAAAGCAACATCTCATAAGATAAATAAGTCTTTTGTATTATTTTATAACTAAAATAGAGCCTTTGTTTTATACGGGTAAAAAATATAACAAAAATAAAATTATTATATGTAATACGTAAGTTCAATTGTTTTATATAGTAATTTTTATTTATGACTTTTTTATTAAGTTTTTGATATATTAAATTTTAAGGTGAAACCAAATCTTGATATTTGATTTATTTTAAATAAAACATTCATACCGATATTGTTATATATTGTGTGTATAAAAATGATATTTATAACTAAATGTTGTCATAGATTTAAAAACTAAATTTACAAAGACTAAGGTTTTGTTGTAAAAGAAAATATATAAAAATTTATTATATTTTAAAATAAAGATAGAAAAGATGAAGAATCTTAAATGGTTGTGTTAAAAAGATATGAGAAGACAATGTAATATTGTGAATTATAAAAATATTAATAATTAAATATAATTTTGGTTTTATATTTGAAAAGAAATCACATTTATATATGTTAAGTCAAGAAATCAAACATAATTACCATTTTAGTGGAGTTAATAAACACGTTTGATTTGAAACATGAGGTTTTGGGTTCGAAACCTGTATCACACAATAATAAAATTTTTTAAAATTTTATAAAGCCTTACGAGTCATAGGTTTAAATAGGAAAATGGTCATGGATCATAATATAATAGGAAATAGTGACATAGCATCTATTTGACATCCTATGTAAAATGCCTAGTTAAATGCACATGGATACTTGTGTTTATTTAATAGTATAGTTATATTTTTCTGTGTTACATATAAATTTGTAATTTTACTTAGAGTTGGTAACGGCATGGAATTAATAACGATAAACAAAAAAAATTATTTGAAAGAATAAAAATGAAAATGAAACAGGTCATAATATTTGATTGCTATATTAAAAATAAATGTTTATTTTTTTTCCATCAAAATTGTTCATTCTATATCTTATTTCTACTTCATATACCACACGTTGCAAATATCCAAAATTATAGAAATTTTAATAGTTTGTTAATAGTCTCACGGTCCCCTTTGTGTCTAAAATATAATATTGTGTGGGGGAAAGAATCAACCCCAAAACACCAATCTACCTTTTGAGTTTTGACATAAGTGTTTAAACTATGCTTTTTTTGTTATTTCATTTGTCCCAACTCCCAAATGACACGAAGGATTGATTCTCATAAAATTATTATTTATTCATCTAAAAAATCAATACCTCAAAAAGAAAACCACTATATTTTATTTTCAGTTTCCCACAATAAAATTACCTCAAAAGTATTTATAGTGTCTCGTAGTTACTTTTTCAGAGGATGGTTAACGTATTAATTAAATTAACGTGTTAATTGTGATAATTAATTAGAGTAATTATATATATAAGTAGAGTAATTATTAATTATATCGTAGAGTAATTATGTAATTACTATACGATGTAATTACATAATTACTCCACTTGATTTTTATAATTAACATGCATGTTAATTTTATTTATATTTGATCCAAACCCTGCTTTTTGAAACCATACATTTTTTTTCTAAAACCATTATGGTAATGAATTATTATGTGTGATGAATTTATTAGAGAATCTTGCATTTTTATTGGACATAATGTGATAAGGATAATTAGTTTTGTTATTTTAAATAGCTCCTAAACTGCACTTGTTAAATCCAAATCTACCTAATGACCCGTTCTGAAAATCGCCCTAAAGATAACGGGGGCACCAATGGTGTCAGGTCAAAACCCTTTGGCGATACCAAGAATTGAATTTGTTGATATAGTTTATAATCATGTTCGCATGGAAAAAGATTGATGCTGATTTAAGTTGAGGATGCTAAAGTATAAAGTTAAACCTTGTAGCTATGGAAGACATTATGTTGAAACTTTTTTTAGTCAGTTGCAGTTATTTCATGGTGACCAGATAATGTAATTGATAAAGGTAGGTGATGACTAATGATAAACTAAAAAACACATTTCTTTTAATTTATTTATTAATATAAATGAGCTAACATGCTATTGTATGTCATTTTATAGTTATGTTCAAAATTATCAAGTGAAAGGACTTTTATATGCAAGAAAAGAGTAACGGGACTTTTAGGGTTTAGGGTTTAGGGGTTTAGGGTTTGGGGTTTGGGGTTTGGGGTTTGGGGTTTCGGGTTTCGGGTTTCGGGGTTTCGGGGTTCGGGGTTCGGGGTTCGGGGTTCGGGTTTCGGGGTTTCGGGGTTTCGGGGTTAGGGGTTAGGGGTTAGGGGTTAGGGTTTAGGGTTTAGGGTTTAGGGTTTAGGGTTTAGGGTTTAGGGTTTAGGGTTTAGGGTTTAGGGTTTAGGGTTTAGGGTTTAGGGTTTAGGGTTTAGGGTTTTGGGGTTTGGGGTTTGGGGTTTGGGGTTTGGGGTTTGGGGTTTAGGGTTTAGGGTTTAGGGTTTAGGGGTTAGGGGTTTGGGGTTTGGGGTTTGGGGTTTGGGGTTTGGGGTTTGGGGTTTGGGGTTT